>NC_083479.1:9753477-10003477 GCF_030014155.1 Tachysurus vachellii
CCAAATGGGAAACGAGTAGGGTGGTTGGCTCACATGTCTCAGTTATGCCCTTAAGAAGAGAGGAAGAAGACAACGACAGCATGTTTACATGTTGCAGGAGCTGCTTACAGTCTTATCCCATGCTGAAGCCACTACACTGTAAACACAGCTGTGCACTTGTTTATTTCACACCTCACTAATATGGGATATGTTTCTTTTTACAGACAAAATAAGACAATTAGTCTATACAGTAATTACATTGGATTTAAAAAGTCTACACACCCTATTAAAGTAGCAGGTTTTTGTGATTGTAAAAAAAAATGAAAGCAAGATCAAAGATATCAGCTTGTGTAGATTTTATATAAGTATTATAGCAGCCAACAAAATGGTGAATAATAGAGAAATAAATTAAAATATCCTGCACACCTTTTAACTACAGGGCACTTGGCTGCTCAGAATTGACCAATCCCATTCAAACTCAGATTTAAAAGTAATTATCACACCCCTGTCATCAGCTAAGTGATTCTGATTACAAAGTGACATTACAAAGAACAGGACGTTCCTCCAAAACTGACGAAAGTACAAGACGAAAACTTAACAGGGAGGTTGCGTCAATATCTTTCAAGAAAATAAATTGACAAAACAAATATCCAGTCACCAGAAAAAACATGTGACAATGTGTTCTGGTCTATTTTATCACCCACTGAATCCCATACCTACATGGTGAAGTATGGTGGTGGAAGCATCATACTATGGAACGGCTTCTTTTGGCTGCAGTCATACACTTGCACAATAACAACCCAAAGCACAAATTCAAGTATACAAATAAATGACTTGTGATGACGATGATGATGATGATGATGATTAGCATTTTGGAACAGCTAAATCCTTTTGACACTCATGGAACGATTTTAAAAGGACACAAGATCTGCCTGCAAGCTGAAGCATTTATTGCTAGGAATAGAACATTGCCAAATCAACATGTGCTTAATTGTTAGACTTTTAACCAAAAGACTATATTTACTTTATTAAAGTAATGTACTAATGAAAATACTTTAAAAAGGCATTTCACTCTACCTTCTTTTATTTTTATAAGGTCTCTTAGCATGTAAGGTCATCAGATTAATCACATAATGCTGTCTGTAAAGATTACAGCTCTGACAGTAATCTACTTGATGAAAATGAATTCTCTACATTAATCTCATCCAGCATCCAGTTATTAAATAAGGCAGTCTTTACTTCCTGCTGTGTACACACTTTTGAGCAGTTCTCTCTCTTTTGCATCCTTGTTGTGAGATTTCAAGACAGTAAATGTACAGTAGGTGTCATGGGAATGGTGCACATGTACACTTGAATCTGTCTCTTGGTAGAAATCTCTCGCACCCAGAGGAAAACAAACTTAAGCAAGGGCCTCAAGCAAGTGCTCATTACCCAGAAGTCCCTCATGGGATGTGAATATGACTCAGGAATAATCTGATAGCAATGCTGAAATAATCATCACAGAGAAACATTTGTTCTTATCAGTATTCTCGCTCGGTGTTTGTGAGCATGATTTGGTGATCTATCTTTAGACACAGCATCATTTAATCATGCTTGGAGAAGCCTGAATGCCTCCATTTTCTTGTACATGCTCAGATTACGTCAAGTGCTCTGCAAGAAAAACTCACATCCTTGACTGTTCTCTGGTGAGTTCTTCAGGGAGAGGCATCTGAGCCAAATGGTGTGTGAGAACACAAAGACTTCTCAGAACTCCTGAGTGTTACACAAGGTGCGCTCTGAGTGTATGATTGTGTGAATATGCCTGAGTGTTTGGTCCCTGACAGTAGAAACAAAGGAAGAGAAAGGAAAAGAGCCTTGAGTCCGAGTGAAGAAAGTGAGAGTGGGAGTGAAGTTGAAGCTGATTTCTGCTCTGCTACTGAAATAGGCCAAAGAGAGCTTCTATTCATAGTTACGCAATTAACTATAGAAACCTGACTTAATGTACATTCTGAAAAAGATGACGATAGCAAACCAGGAGGAGGTCTTTTTACCTGAATCACCGATGTCGGTGAATGTCTGAAGTGTGTGGCGTTGTATCCAAAAATCTCCTGCGGCATAAGAGCGGAAAATAATTAGATTTGATTGTGAGAGCAAAGTGATTCAGACTAAAATTACAGAGATAGAATTACTTTGACTGAGGTAGAAGTGCTTCTGAGTGCAGAGCCACGCACCAATAAAGAGAAGAGGCAGCACTGCATAGCAAGCAGGCCGCTCCAGCGAAGAATCTTATCCATAACAGTTTGTGCACATTACATGGACAAGACTGGTTGAACAGCGCAAATTGTGGACTATTAAATGAGTGCCCTGTAGAATGTGGGTTTTGGAGCTAAACCTTTGGGTGAAAGTCAGTTTTGTCTGAACTGATAGTATATGTTTATATAAGCTTTTGCCTTGTCTGCAGATTGGTTTGTCACAATGAGCAAGGCAGGCCATCTGCTTCAGTTCTGTGTCTGGACACTTGTCTCCTTTTATACTGCAATGTCAGTTTACTGTTCTATATATACCTTAAAAAAAAAAATTAACCTATTCATAACTTAATTGTTTTTTTTTATCTTTGTGAGAACAACAAGTGACCATTTAAACTGGTGGGCTATTTAAACAAGGTTTTGTAGGTTTAGGTCTAGGTATAGCATTAATTATGTCAGTGGAAAGTCTTCACAAGGATAGTGCATGTGTGTGTTTGTGTGTGCTGGCATGTGTGCACGCATGGTAGTGTAGTTACCCATGGCGGCATACCAGTTCCTCTATACAGATGAATGGACAGGCACAGGACCACAGATAAACCTTGTGTGGAATTTGAAACTCCCTGTCTCTCTCTCTCCCCCTGTCTGAGTATTGATGACTCATGGTATGGTGATGAGGATAAAATTATGGCCCATATGCTGCTTATGTTCCATATGGTCTATAACCCCCACTGGTGCCTTGAGGTAGAAGGTTTTTGGCTTAATGACAGAAACAAGAGAAAATCTGTGCCTAAAAAATAGAACTGACTTCTAAATGGAGCTGCACTCTCATTATCTCACTGTCGTTTTAGCTTCTATCTCATCAATTTCAGGAGAAAAAGACTGTAAAGCATTGTAGCTTATAAAACTTTAAAATATGATGTTTTTTGTTGTTGTTGTTTTTTTTTTTTTTAAAAACTAAAATTAGTTTTTATAAAAATGTACAGTTTTTTTTTGCTAGTTAGCATGAATCCAGGATGAGTTTTGCTCAGACCCGACTGTGGGCTTCAGGCACAGTCGAGAAAGCCTCAATGCACGGCTTGCTAGGAATAGTCTGAAGAGTGACAGTGTGCCAGCTCTGTTCTGTTCTGTTCTGCTCCGCTCTCTCTCTTTCTTTCTTTCTTTCTTTCTTTCTCATACATACACACGCATTCTCTTTCCTGCATGAAATGATGTGTATTTTTAGCACCTCTCTTCTGAGCTTTATTATTACTGGTGTTGTTATTATTTTAAAGTACTGAGATTTTGAGTTCAAATTAGTATTGTCTTTTATAATAAAAACACCAGTGTCTTTCATTTATGAACGTGCTTAGACTACTTTCTAGCAATTTTACTGTCACCGTGTGTCGTTTGCAATTCTATGACAGAATGCATATCTTGCTCTATTTGAAAGTCAGCTGTATAATTATTTTAAAATAGATAGAGAATAAGGTGTTAATATGCAGCAGCATGATCCTTTAGTGAGGTTCTTTTATACCGGTGAACCAGTCACTCAGAAATCAAGGACTTTAAGCTTTTAGAAAAGCTTTTTTAGCTTTTCAGACTTGTGTAGGACGATCAGTAAATATTTTCACGTCGATGAGTTATAAAAACGTCCTCATAAAAATAAAACCTTTAATCTTGTTAAGGAGCAGTGTTAAGCCTGTGAGGTAAAGCTGTATTTGGAGTGCCTCAGCACCATGCCCCTGGGAAGAATGGGGTTTTGTTTAGCAGCTGGTTATAAATGATTAATGAAAATTGTTCTAGAACTGCTGTTTGAGTAGGTGCTTTTACACATCAGTTGTTGGACATGCCGTGGAGAACCTGCTAAGAACAGCGGTTGTGTATGGACTTGGTGTCAACACCAAATGAGTCATACTGGGTGTTCTGATGCTGCTTTCCTCAGCTATGATTCTAAATTTGTTTTATACTTGTTTAATGACCAGTAGACTGAATTTATTAATGTTACAACTCTTGGTGCTTTTAACTATGACTTCCATATATCCTTATTTCACAGTTAACCAAACCAGTCCACACCTTTTGTCAATATCATAAAACCAATGATTGCACCTTGGTCAGATTTGTGTAGTCTTAACTGTTGTCCTTGCCTTTTTTCACAGGCTGCAGGAGGAGGCTTTGGCTGAAGAGGATGGAAATACAGTAAGAGAAAGCTCGTCTGCTACTGTGGAAGAAGAGAACACGGAACCAGAAGAAGTGCAGGAACGGCGCCGTGCTCTGGCATGCCCCCCGGTGGTGACACATGTGACATACCGTGGCCTTAGGAAGATCAGGAAGATGCAGAGGAACCAGGAAGTTCGACTCCACTCCCCAATCTCAGAGGGAGAGGAGGGGCATTACGAGGTTGATGTGGGTCTGTCTGCTTCAGAAGAAACAGAGCAGAATGAGGCAAAAACAGGCAGCCATGTCGTAACTTCCTCCCCAGAGATCCATTCAGGACAGCCTAACCCGAAAACATTCTTATCTTCAAATAGTGTTTGCTCTGATCATCAAAAATATGCTTCAGTGGGTGCTTCCACTGTAACCTTCAACACTTGCAGTACAGCAAAGACAGATGAAATGCACAGTGCCATGAGCTCAAGTGCCTTACCGACAAATACCAAGGCTGATATAAATTATTTAGAATTTAATCCAATGGTAACAGGTCAGATGCTGTGTGCTGATGAAAATAGTCTCTGTAGGTCTACTGTTTTAGAGTCAGTTATTGATGGGGAAGCTAATAACTCGGAGCCATCAGAGTCTGAATCTTTACCTCTGACAATGGAATCAGACCTTGAGGCATGTCTACAGTCAGAGTCTCACTATACTGATGAGCTAATGCTTCATTTTTTAGCTGAAACCCCAGATACACCCCAAATACAGCCGCCCAACACTAATACTGCCACAAACTTAAACACTCATTTTGCTAAAATTAACACTGCCTCCAACATGCACACAAACTTCAGTGGTTTGAAAATCACTCCTGATTTCTGCCCAGATAGCCAGCTGTCTAGTTCTGGCCTAGAAGGTTGGGACCATAAAGAAACTCAAGCCCCTAAGTTCTCATCTGTAGCAGAAATATCAGGACATGCTGCCTGGCAGGCAGAGTTCATCCTAGACGATGAAGACACACAGCAGCTTGGTGGAGATAGAGAGATACTACAAGTGGAGTCCAAAAAGATAGTAGAAACCATTCTCACAAATGCTCTGGCTGCCCTGGAGAGGATTGACATTTCTGAACGTGAAAATGAGGCTCTATCAAGAGATGAGTTTATTGAAAGTATGGAGAATCTAATTTTTATGGATGCAAAGGAGAGCATGGATGGAGCGGCCAGCTTGGGACAGACATTAAGAGAACATTTACCTGTTCATGGTGATGGAAATCCTCACTCAACTATCTCAGATGGGACTTTAAGCAGCAGGATGCAGGCAGATGGGAGTCGGTCCACTCCCTCCTCAGGCTACGAGTCCATTGCTGGTTCAGACACAGACATCCGGAACAGCGGGTCTATTAGTGCTGATATTACCTCCGCTTGTGGACTATTCAGCATGCAGGAACTCAAAGAGGAAGCAGTGAACGGATGTTGCCCACATGAGCTGGAGCTGTGCATAGAAAGGAATTCTGCCTCTCAAAATCATAGACAGGACTCTCTGCATCACAATGTTTTACTGCTTGGGGTAAATCCTGTAGAGATGGGAGAACCTGCCAAAACTGAGACAAACAATGAACAATTACCAAAATATGTTCTTAGTGATAGCAATATAACATCTGTACAGCCAGCCGCATTTGGCGGTTTATGTGAGGCAAACAAAGGGCGGGCACAGGGTGTTGTGGGCGAGTGCATTTGTTTTTTACAGAAAATGAATGACACAGGGCTTCAGTATTCAGCCAAAGACAATCCAGAAAGCAATAATCATGGTCATGCATTGCACTTGAACTCAGGTGATGTATCTACAATCATTAATGCTGTGGAATCAAGCCAGATTGAGAGTATTAGAAAAAGCTTATCTCAAGTTAACCCAGACTCCATACAGCTAGCTGAAAATATTGTAGTTCCATTAAAAGATTCCCCTAAAAAAGATGACAAACCAAATCTGTTAGTTGTCCAAAGCCATGCATTTGACATCATCTCAGAACCTCATCTGATCAGCTGTGAGAGGTCTATATTGGCTGCTCAGGATATACAAAGCATAGATACACAAGGGTCATCAACCTGTGCAGGCACAGGGGAGCTACGCTTAGTCCCAGATGTTGGATCTTTAGCTTATGAGGTTGAACAGGGACTGGACAGTGAGCTCCAGGTGGAAAGGAAGGTCTCTGCTGGTGTACAACCTCTTTGGTTGCCCAGTTCGGACACATCAGTTGATTCCGGCGATGATCCTGAGTGTTTCCGAGCAGTTAAAGTCACTGTTAATGATGACCAGAGCCAGGAAGATGATACACTAAATTCAGATTCAATAGGGTTGAGCCTGGACGGAGCAGCTGGCAAGCTGGCAGCCTTATCTGTCTCATCTAGACCTCACTTGGATCTCCCTGGCACCTTTGCCATCATCAGTGAGGAGGAGGAGAATGATACAGTGTTTGTGAATGACACAGGGCCTCTACTGAGTCCAAGTACACGGCGGGTTAAGATATACCCCTTTTCACTTTCCCCAATATACGAGGAAGACAGTGGAAGAGACGATGCCTCACGGGATGATGGGCTGCATGTGCCCCCAGCCACAGAGGAAGAGCAGCGAAGTGAGGAACATCAAGCTTCTTCCATCCTTTCGCTTTTGCAGTCTGTCAGTGAGAGGCTGCAATCATCCACCTTTAGCAGCTCTGAGACAGAGCAGGATATGGAAGACAGGCCAGATGAACCAGAGTACCCACAGTGTTTTGCCAGACCCCTTTGGGATCGCTATGATGTTAATGATGATGATGCCATTGATGGAGAGTCGGGCTTGCTGCTACACCAACAGCTCACTTGGACAACTTTCCTCAGAACACAAGCTCCAAACGATGAGTGTTCTCCTCCCAACCTTAGTCCACAACAGAAAACCATTGACTCACAGGAAGGAGATGTGGGGGGAAAGCATTGCGAAACGCCTCTGACCAGTGCTTTAAAGACCTCACATACTCCGTTTTATCAGTATTTGAAATCCAATGTTGTGCCATCACTTGCCACAGAGACACTAGAGAGTAAAGCTTTTCCTAATAGCGAAAGTTCAACTGCTAATTCTGTGGTAAGAATGTTGTACAAGTTTTAGTGTTTTATTGTTTACAATTCATGCAGTTGTGAGTGTCTAAGTTTGAGGATATTTCTTACTTGGCTCAACAGGTAAAGATGGGCGGGTTTGGGAAAGTCAGTCCACGACCTACTTTGGTAAGGGCTCTGTCTCTTCTCCCATTTATGCTCTGTATTATTCTCACATCCAACTCTTTCTTCCTAATTGCTTATCTCATTGTATGATAAAGAAGTGTATTATTTTTTATAATGAAATGACACGTGACTTCATATTCAAGACTACATTCCATTATGAGGATTTGAACTAGAGGATTACATCCTTTGCAGCGATTTAAGCCATCTGATAGAAAGTGCTCTATCAGATGGCTTAATCGCTTCAAAGCCTTGCATTGTCACAGATTTAATCCCTGTTTCATGACTGATTATTCACTGCAGTCCAACAATATTAGACATCTTATTGATTTACCTTTAACTACTATTCAGTCATTTACTGTGCCAAATAAAGATTCTTTCTCTAGATACGATATCTGCAAAAACAGAACAGAGAGCTTTACATATGAGCTTTATTTAACGGGCGAATAAATAAGCACGTATCTGTAACATAAAATCTCCACACAGTTGATTTTTCCCTACAACTGAACATGATTGAAATGTCTAATGCTAAAAGTGATCAAATTTGTCTCCTTAAATCTGGCGTTTAGATGCTTCTTGGATGATTAGCTGGCATATTATCTCATTTAAGTGTTAAACGCTGGCTGTATTGTCTCTGTTTTCAACTGATTCTGATGCTATTATTGAAAAAGCTAAAAATTGCAAAAAGAAAGTATATAGTTACCCCACTGTTTCCTAATGAGGGATTTCTAATGACTGCATACTGACGATGAATCTTTAATGGCCATGCCTAATGACGCAGCTGCACATCTACGAGGGTCTGGCACCATATGGGAAAAGGATTGAGATCTGTCGGGACACGGAGGACGTGAAGGGAATTTTGTTTCCACAAGAAGCCACAATCCAAGCCCAGAGAGGGTGGTAAGGATATTTATTGAACCTTTGGTTAATGTATGACAATAAAAGTAATCAGGATGGGTTTAAGAAGTATACGGGCTTCAACCTAAAGTAAGTGCAGTATGACTTTTAGAAATCTCTCCTTAATATACTAACAGTTCTGTAAATCTTCTATTGGAGAAGCACTGCCGGCAGACTGCCAGTGTGTACTAAATCTCCATTTTAAATATTATTTGCTTCTGGGTGCCGCTTGCTACAAGTATGTGTCTATTAATTTAACGTAGGTCTACAGTTAACTTATAGTCATAGTAAGCTGAGAGTGTAGGGGTATGTGTGTAAGTGTGCGTACGTGTGTGCATCTCAGTGTTTTATGGTTCTTTGATAATGTTGTGCCTCCATTCTCTCTGGGTTGTTCTGTATGTTATACTTGTGTAGAGAACTGAACCACACTGAACCGTAGTCAGAGATTATGCAGTGGTTCCTCACCAATGGGTGCACTTTCTGTTTATCTCTTCTGCTTTCTTCTGTTTTGAGCCCAACAGTTTTTCTGCCAGTCTCCTTTTCAGAAGGTGAAATGCTACTCAATTAGGTTATGGTTTGGTGTTGGTGCTGGTCAGTCTAATCCCTTCCACAAGTCGTATCTTGTGTTAGCAGTGTGATTTGTGTCATCGCCTTGCTGCATGATGAAGTTCCTCCCAGTTAGACTGGGATGTATTTATCTGTAACATGACTGTTTTTGTAAACATGAGTTTATAACTTAACATTTTAACTAACTACCGAAATACCGTTACCCCTAAAACTATATGGGCACTTTCAGATGGTTGAATTTATGGCATTTGGAATGCTAGTTATAGAGTGTTTGGTGGTTGCTGAATCTCTTTGGCAGTTAGTCTCTGTAAGAGTCCATCTAATCCTTTCTTTCAAGCAAGCTTTTGTTGAGCTGGCTGTGCTGGCTGTAGATGTGTGGTTCAGCGGGAAATCGGATAGGAGCTAAAAACTGTATTCTAGCACTTAGTGGACTTTCATTCAAATTTGATTTACTGGCTGTGATTCTGATTATTGATCATGCCACAGGCCAAGCAAGGAGCAAGAGAGCGTTGCAGTAGCCTTTTCACACAAATCCTTCCGTCTGGATCGATGAGATGATTCCTTCTGTGTCACAGCAGCGAGCAATACTTTGATGGATTATTAATGTGGCAGTCACAAGATCACTATGGCCTTCTTCAAGTTGCAGCTTTACTTAACCATCATACTTCTGATAGCATTTTATCTCAAACTGAATCAGGTTGAATCAAAAGTTGTTGGTTTGTAGTCACTTTGTCAATCCTCTAAGTAAAGATAGTCATGCTGCAAAGCTTATTGTATTAAAAGGAATGAGAGAGAGAAAGAAAGAAAAGCTAGGAAAGGTAATTTTAGCTCCCTTTTTTTTTGCCACTACTAAAGTAGCTTGTCAGTCTCTCTGGACTGACAATGAAAGCTAGCAGGGGACGGTGCTAACTAAAGGCGCTGCAACAGAAGGAGCAGTTTAGTCCCTGTGGAAATGTCCTTGGAGCTGTTTGTGTATCATTATGGGCGATATCTGGGTTGCTGTTATATCTTTTGTGTGAGGAGTTATGGAAGTACAGACTGTTTGTGTGTGCCGCAGCTGGCTGCTGTATGTGGAACAGAGATACCAGGGGTCTTGCATCCTGCTTGAGGAGGGACAGATTATACAGACCAGTGGAGAGACAAGAGCGAAAGATGGCTCCCCTGCTCCTGCCACGTTGTCGGTTGGCTCCATTAGGAGAGCAGTGAAGGTATATATGTCTAAACCTCCTCTATCTCTGTCTATATCTGACTCTTATATCCTAATGATCCCAGTGGTTTTCTAATGCACCTGACACACATTTCCTGACTAGCCAAAAACATTTTATTAATTTTTTTAAATTGACTGAAAAGAAACAAGTTAAAAGAATTGAGTTGGAGAGCTGAGTGTAGTGTTTCGGTTGTAGCATTTCAGGGTATTCAGCTGCTTGGTGGTTGAGAGAATTTGTGAAATATTGGTGCTTCTGCTTAAATGCAGTGAAACCAGGGCAAGATTATAATGTATTACATGATGGACAATGGCGCTGGAGCTATAATGAATTATTCACCCCAGCATGTTGTTAATTGCACACCATAAAATGACTTAGCATAAAACTCAAAATCAGGTCACTAGATCTAGACCTGGGGACTTGGAGTGAGACACAGCTGGTGATTTCCTTACATTAATGGAACCATAAACCTAAATTAGCAGGTGAGGTGTCTTTCGACTTTCAGGATGTACAGTCTTGAAAAAAGAAAGTACACCTTCCTTCAGTTCTGTGGTTTTATTTAACTGCACCATCAATTGTGCGGTCTTCACCAACTCCTCTAAACAAACTAATAACCTCAAGTGTCAAAAATCATAATAGATTTCAGTATGTGTCCCAAAAAATAAAGTATTCATAAATCAGGTGGGGGGGGAAATAAGTGCACCCTGTATTTCTGTAACATGTAGAACTGCCCTTAATGGTAAATTGAAGTAAACCTTTTCTGTAGAATTCTCTCATAACATGTGCACTGCTCAACACAACAACATCATATAATTTCCTAATTTAAAGGATCTCACAAGACAAGGCTTGGCATTTTTTTTGTCTCTAGGATGATGCTGTTCCAGAGATTCATCTCAATTTAGAGAATATCAAGAAGACTGAGCCGGTTTGTCTTCACTCTGAAGCTGACGACATCGGTGCACATGTACCTGTCCACCTGTCTGACCTCAGTGTGTGCTCCGGATGGTAAGTCGTGGCTGATACTTGATGTATGACCTTGCAGTAGCAACGTGAACGGCATACTTTCCTGCATACTTTATGTACGTCTGGGGCATTGAAGCAACTTCTGCATACTTATCATCAGGTTTTTAAATGTAAAATGTTTAATAGTTTCATAAAGCGGTTTAACTCACAGACGAGTTTTGTTTCTTTGTAAAAACCTCACGCTGTTGTTGTGACCGTCGTCATGAGTTGCATTTTAGTTATATTCAAAAGGTATTTAGAAAACTGGTGTGCGAGTCATGAGAGGTTTTTCGAACTTAAACACTAATAACTACACAAGTTAGTGTTCGTACTCAGTAACTCAGTAATATTATGGCATTTATGACACAAGGCTGGTTTGTTTGTTCAGTTGCAGACTGTATCACATGATACTACATGCAGTTGTAGTTAAAAGCAAGTTTAATGCAGGCTTTTCCATAACATCAGTCAGAGATCTTGCTGATAGTTTCCATAACAGCAACTAGAGCAGCTCAAGTTCAGTTGACTTTACCGTTGCTACGTTAAATCTACTGCAGCACTGTCCGAGCTTGAAGGGGCGTCTGTGCCAACTGGCTGTGTTGCATTGTTCTGTGCTGAGTCATAAGTGTGTTCCTGAAAGCTGCACCTGTGAAGGAAAGGCCACTTCCTGGTCCACTGTTCCTGTTCTTCTGCGTGTAAAAGTGGGTCTTTGGGAAAGGCTAAAGTGGTAACTCCTCCCTGGACAAATCTAACACTCATTATGGGCATGGAGATAAGGCGGTTTCGGTAGCAAAGGGTCATTTTTCATGATTAATTACACTGTCAGTTAAAGGGCTGGAATGACAGATATTCCTGGGTCAGCCTCGGACAGGGCTGCCAGGGTAACTGTAATACCGTGAAACCATTGTCACTGTGGCAGTATTATTATTATTTTTTTAAACTGGTGAATATGCATTTTATACCCTGTAGGCATGTCAGTAAAAACAAGCTACTAGAGCAGACATTCTGGAAGTTTTCTAGAAGGTGGACTGCCAAAAAAAGCACTTGAAATGTATCCTTATACACACTCAACCGTGTGATTGACTCGGTGTGAGTTACAAACAAACTGTCAGTCTGTATTCCTCTTTACGCAAATAAATAAAATAATGTGTGCTGATTTATCAGGGTTAACATAATGAGTGTTAACATCTTGTAGCAAATTTCAATTTCTTGAAATTACCATTGGGAATAAAATGCTTACAGTGACCCCATACTTATTTATAATATAACTCACTTTGGTGTCACAGTCACAAAGTTGTTTTCCAGGCTGACTTCTGTTGTGTGTCTGTCTGTGTGTCTGTCTGTGTGTGTGTCTATGTGTGTGTCTATGTGTGTGGTCTGTGTCTGTGTGTCTGTGTGTGTCTGTGTGTGTCTGTGTGTCTGTGTGTGTCTGTGTGTGTCTGTGTGTGTCTGTGTGTGTCTGTGTGTGTCTGTGTGTGTGTGGTCTGCTTCTTAAGCTGCAGCCAAATTTCTTTCCATACATAAAGCCAGTTCTGCTCTTTTTGTGACTGTAGCTGGGTGGCCTACGATGGAGCTGGATTCACAGGAAATCACACGCTTCTGGAAGCTGGAGGCCTGACCACACCCGTTCTACAGAATTCTCCCATCTCCTGTGTGCGGTCACTACGTCCACTGAGAATGGTGCGGCTACATTAACCTCTCTCACCCTTGACAGCCACTTACATCTGGCAATGTAGATCAGATTAGATCAGATTATATCATTGCAGCATTTGTGTAGTGTTTAAACCAGTTCTTGTGATGGGCCTGTGTAATAACATGCTTCATACTTTTATAGCCATGTATATTTTAAAGGTCTGGCCTTGGTTGCATGCAGTCAGACATATCATGTCCTGTCCTGCTTATCATGTACATACATTTATTTTGTATTTCCCATTTCTTCTACCTGCAGGGAGGTCCGAGAGTACGAAGACCTCTGGATCCGAAGGTAAGGAAAACAAGGCCCAATTCAGGGAAACCATTTACATTTTCAATTAACAGATAACTATAACATTAATAGCTCATTTGTTAGTACAATGTGTGTATTTATATATATATTTACATATATGCAGTTTCACCTCATATAAAGAGCTGTTAGATGCTATTTCATTAGTAAATTTGTAAAGTGTTCTCAGGTCATAATCTAATAAAAGTACTGAAATTACTTAAAATGTTAAAATATGACATGAGGCCTTTGTGTAAAATTTGCTTGGCTACTCATGTTTGAGGTAAGGGGAAGATAGGGAAGTAAAAACTGAAATAAAATGTGGTTTGCATACATACATTTAGTCTTAAACTTGTATGCTGACAAATATAAAACCTCTGTGTGCTTGTATCTTAGATACAGCCTATAGACACAGATAGGAGCCCGAGAATAATAGTAATAAGAAACGCATGTGAGAGGCCAGTATACACATTTCAATATAGAGTTTAATTTCCATACAGTTTAAAAAACAGCCAAGAGAACAACTCATTACGTATATCAACAGGCTATTTAAACAGTGTGAAATTAGTGAAAACAGAGAACCTTGCAAGTTAAATGGACTTTCGGTTCTCGCAGGAACACCCTGGGACACACTGGTATTCATACTGCAAATTTAATGTGGCTTCATGCGTCAGTGAGAATGGATATTCTTTTGTGTCCCTGCATAGATGGTGATGTATGAGGAGCCACTCTTTCAGGGTCAGTGCAAGGAGCTTCTGGAAAACGCATCCAGCCTAGAAACTGACGAAGGATTAATACACGTCTCCTCTCTACGAGTCACTGGAGGAGTGTGAGTATTTTTCTCTTATGCACACAAACAAACAAAAAACCCCCAAAGCTGCTAATGGCTGTTATAGGAAATGAGATGCTCCATATGAATTTTTGTTCAAGTTGACGTTTCTAAGGAAACTGGGCTTCATGTGCATAACACAGTCCCCCAGGATTTTGCGAGCACAGACATTAACACAAAATCAAGCACAATTTTCCAGAATGACCTGCAGATTTGGGCCAGGATGTGTCATGCGGTGTGTGTGTATGCGTGTGTGTGTCTGGGTCTGTGAGAATGTGCTCCTAAACATAGTCAGTTTCTGCAGTGAGAATGACCTCAGATGAACATTTGTGTGTACAAGACACAAACAATTCCTGTTCTCCTCCTTCTACAAACAGAGCAAGATCTGTTAATTCACTTTAGGACACGTGTGTTTAAGTTAGCGTATAAACATAATTCATCAGTGATCTCTAGTAGCTGGGTGTGGAAGAAGGCTGATATGGGTTTCTTTGTCTTTCTGACATTCTCTGATATTCATTATCTATTAACCTTATTAACCCAAGAGTTCTTGGCGACGGGCTCGTTTTACATGACTCTTAGTCATACACTTTAATAGCAGTACTGAGAGAAAAGAGCTTTTTGCCCCATGTTTCACTGATGGGCTTGTTCTTCATACGGGTTTCTGAATTATTTACATAATGTTTGTGTATATGAAGTGTGTGATGGATGAGCGTACTGTAAGTGTTCTGTGTTAAGCTGGTGGGTGCGGTTACTGTGGCAAAGGTTAAAGTTATGTGCACTATGATGCAGGTGGGTGGGCTACTCCTCTGAAAACTACAGAGGGCAGCAATGTCTGCTGGAGGAGGGCGAATATAGCGACTGTAACACACTCTTCAGTGGACCAGGAAATGTTCTAAAATCCTGTCGCTTCCTTCAAGCTGTGAGTACACACACACACACACACACCGAGAGAAACAAGAAATGGGCAGAATAATAATCCTGTATATCATTTTACATTACTTAAGGACATATCAATTTCTAAAGTGCACTCATATTGATGAGTTGGTGGCTCAGATGAAATCCCTGAAACTGAGAGTGTGCAGTGCGAAAGCTCCTTATAACATATTCATGGCTAGAGGACGCAACGTCTACAGCACTCATTCAACTCTAGCCTCATTAGTGCCCGGCGACTGGATGTGCCCCATTGAGCCGGCATGCCTCGCCAATCTGATTTATCTCTCCACTTCATGCAAAGTGATATTAAAGTGTTAATGGCCCATTAAAGCAAAATAATTCTAAAAAAAATGCTGTTTTCAACTGAAAAAATCCCTCCATCTAGTCTAAAATATTAACTGGGCAACATTTCTTTACAGTCCGTCTGCAACCCCTTATCGTCTTCTGCACTGCCACTTGACATCCCCACAGTGGTGACTGGAAATGTGTTCGATGGCTAATCTATGCAACCACTGATGTACATGCAGGCTAGGAGACTAAGATGAGACTTAAACATGTGCCTGTTATCTCTTTTAACAGTATCCAAATATTCAGGTTCCAACTTAACACTTCCAAATATGCTCAGAGAAGTTATATCTGTCTGTGTGGTGAAGGCTAAAAATGGGTCAGATTTTGAATTTAAGGCTCTAAGGCTTTGACCCAGTTTGATTCACTTTTGTAACTTTCAATAACAAGCAGGTGATAACCAATAGCAAGTATTTTCAATGGCCACCTTTTATAAAATGGATTAAACAATGGAGGTTACGGTAAGGGGTGTGGTATAGAACAGTGGTCCCCAACCCCCGGGCCGCGGATCGGTACCGGTCCGTGGGCCAAATGGTACCGGGCCGCCCAAGGAACATTAAATTATTTCCATTTTATTTACTGTGGTGTATTTCTCTCGGGTTTGTGCAACTTTCCCTGGAGGAGAGGTTAACCGGGAGCTGAGAGACGTCACCTAAAGCCGCACCAATTCCGCGCATGCGCAAAATATCGTGATATCGGGCCGGGTTTAGGTGACGTCTGGAGCTGAGCGGCTGCAAGCGGCAGTGGCGTTGTAGCTTTGGTGGAGAGAAGGTGTATATCGCTCTTCTCTCTGTTCACCGGTACTTTCTCATGTTTAACAGTACTTGTATATTACGTGTACGTAATATACGTGTACGTAAGTACGTGTATATTGTGTTTGCTCAAATTTAACCCACAAATTAGCAAACAAATTAGCAAAAATGAGTACGAAACAGACGCCGTTAGAAAGTTAGAATCTCTGGTGGTGTTCTGGATTAAAGTCATGGCGGAATACCCTGAGATTGCCACCACAGCACTTAAATCCCTATTGCCATTTCCGACATGCTATCTGTGTAGCGGGGTTTTCTGCAGTGACAGCAACCAAAACAAAACAATGGAATAAACTGGACATAAGCAACACACTTCGGGTGTCATTGTCTCCTATTACCCCAGATGGAACCCAGATGGAACCCAGATGGATGGTTGCAAAGAAACAAGCTCAGGGTTCACATTCATTTAGCGTTCTAGTGAGCTAAAAAGGAATGTTTAAATACAATTAAAATTATTAATTTTAATTTAATTGTATAGTCGCCACCCCCCAAATAAGAATGTACAACAACCCTCTCTGTCTGTACTTGAATAGGAAAAAATGATAATATAATACTTAGGGTAATGGTTCCTGAAAGTTACTGTGGGGATGTTAAGTTGGAAATGTTCTTGTGGTTATTCCAGGATTTCATTGAGCCTGCGGTTACCCTTAATAATTGTGAAGAGAAGGTTGAGATTGTGGACCAGGATGTGGCAGACCTGCAGCAGACTGGACTAGTGAATGAAGCAAACACCATCCATGTTCAAAGTGGAGTGTGAGTAAGACATAAAAGAACTGTCTTAATTAATCAGCATTTTAATATACTGTATGTGTGTAATGGGGTCTAGAGAACATACTGAAATATTCTGGGCTCAGTGCCATTGAAGATCTACTCTCGGTACACTTGATGACGACAGTCCAGTAGTGTTTTCATGCTCAATCCTCAGTATCTTTACTGGTGATGCTGAAGCAGTCTTAAAACGCTAATTAAGATTCACATCCACCAAGCCTTGTTACATGAGTATCACACTTCCCACATATAATGAATTTGTTATAGACATTTCTAATGCATGCGGTTTCTCACATGTTTTTTCTCTAGTTAAAATGATTATTTTAGTCATTATTTAGTCTTTTGGTTATTTACTGCATCATGAATAATGTCATTCAGCTGACAAAATTATTTTGTTCTCCTTTTTTTGCCTGGATTTGAAATAGAAGCCGTTATTACATTTAAGGCTTATTTATTGACGTACACACTATAGTACATATCCCAGTTTTGGGGTCAGTGTGCAGGATCAGCTATTATACAGCACCCCAGGGCAGGTTAAAAGCCCACCAGTGATAGCGTGGTGGTGATGGAGCTTGAACTGCCAACTATCTCTATTGTTGCGCCATCACCACCTACATTTCCAGCCATTTTTCTTACTTGTTAATGAGGTTCTCTTTATAAATATTGTGCAAATATTCAAAATAACTCGCTTTAAAAAAGTGTTAAAATCCTTTTCTGAGGTAATAAACGAGTATGTGTGACAGGTAACGAGTCACACATACACAGAGTATGACAGGTAATGTACTGGCTTATGCTTACAAACAAGCATTTCTATGAGGCTTCACGCAATGGGAACAGCTTACATACTATAATAAGCTTTAGATGTGGTAGTAAAGCCTTAATAAAGTCTAAACTGTTCAGGTTTCCAAAGCTGGGGTTGGATATAACCAGAATATTTGAAATGTTTTAGGTGGGTAGCCTACAGTGGGAGATATTTCACAGGAGAACAGTGTGTTCTCGAGAAGGGCAAGTACTCCGGATCAGTAGACTGGGGTGACAGGCAGAGTTCACCTCTCTCCATCCGGGCTGTACGGATGGTAAGTACACACTGGAATACGGACGGTCGAGGTTCAGCAATATTTCTCTAATCTGCAAATACTGACAGTCATTTATTTAGTTTCTAATTTTTCATTTTCATTTTCAACATAACATCAGTGGTCTATTCATGCATTCAGTGAAAATGAACATAACTGATTGCAAAATATCTTTTGTCTCTATAAGGAGCTTTGTGGAGAACAGGATCCAAAGTTCATGGTAAGTTTATTAAACTTTAGTTAGATAGTGCTTTAACAGTATGAAACTACTTGTAGTTGTGTGATATGTAATGCCAGTCTATAATAATGCCAGTCTATAATTGCTCTGTCATTCTGATTCAGTGTTGTGTACTTGTTTGCTTATTGTATGTGTGTGTAGCTGTGTGCCTACAGCAAACCATGCTTTGTGGGAGATGGTAGAGAATTTGTAAGCGAAGTGGCAGACTGTGCCACGTTAAATCCTACATCATTCCGAATAATTCAGGGCAGGTGAGATACTTCAAGTTCCACTGACATGAACACCATGTACTGTACTATACAACTCCACTGCTGCAGGAAGCCAGCAGATACAGTTAACATATACAACAAGGTCTCCTTGTGTCCCTGTCTTACAATGTTTAGGTGGTTGCTGTATGATGAAAGTGGTTTCTGTGGTAACCAGTTTGTCCTTGAAGAGGGCCTTTATCCAGACCAAACCTCCTTTGGCTGCATGGCATCATCCATTAAATCCTTTAAACCCATTCAATATGTGAGTCCTTGATTCATGAAAGATTTATTTTTTTTTTTAATTTTTTTAAATTTGAGTGCTCTTGAAAGTGCTGAATTTAATAATAACAGCGAGTGTATTGAATAGCATTAGTATTATCTCTCTATATTTTGACATTGGAATATATTTTTAAATCTCAGTCTAAATGTCAGCTGTCAGATGAAAATCTGAAGCAGTCACAGTAAATTACAATATTTATATTGTATGTGTGTGTTTCACCTCAGAGCTTCTCGGAGCCCTCCATCAGTCTTTTTTCACTGAGCTCGTATGAGGGATTAGAGACTATGACAGATTTACCCATGGAGACCATGAGCAACTTCTTTACTCAGTCTCTTCGAGTCAACAGTGGCCTGTAATTCCTTCAGACTTTTGTTGTTGTATATTTAAATATTTTTGTGTTCGAGTCCACATGTTAATGGGTTATGTCGGTGCGCCTTACAGGTGGGTGGTGTACGAATTCAGCCAGTTTAAGGGGCGTCAGATGCTGCTGCAGAAGGGCGAGTATCCATGTTGGAGTGATTACAGTGGCTGGGACACCGTCGGCTCCCTCCGCCCACTTAGACAGGTGAGCTCCAGCCAGTTGGTTTGCTTTGCGGTCTTAATGGGATGAAACCTCATCGGTTGTTGGAAGGAAAGTGACAATCTTGCTTAGTGTGTGGGGAAACAAAAATAAATACTGTAAAATATGTCTGCTGTATCAAAATGGAGATTGCAATCAAATTTGGACTAAAGTAATTACTTTCCAAGTTATTGTTTGGTGATCAGTGCCCACCAGCAGTACTTTCTAAAGCTCTTATACATATATTTTTTCCCCACTCCTTGTTTTTTTCTGACATACAAAATTTATTCTGCTCAAAATCTCACCCACTCATTATCAGACTTCTGCAGTCATTTGGGACTTTGTGTGTGTGTTTATTTGACTGAGAGGTGGTCTGTAGTGCCCTGATAAAAACCCACTCGTGCCTAAAAAAGATATTCTGCATTTACATAACTAGATAGTGCTGACAGCAAGGTCTGTTTACGTGTTTATGTTTAGAGACAGCAAACGTGGGAGTGAAGACGTAGGAAGAGCGTTTCTGGGATTTTTATTTTCTGTCCATCCTAATTAGGTTTTTAAAAGCACCTCAGTGTAAATGAAGTAAAAGCTGAGGTCTAGATAGAAGAAAAGTTCATTCAAAATGGTCATATCAATCATTTTATTGGTGATGTGTTTATGTACAACTGTGCTCACAGCTAGCACTTCTCTCTTGCCCTAGTTAGGAGGTTGGTGAATATACACAGCTATTTGTTACATGACGAATGATTTCTTTCTCCTCAGCGAAGGGCGTATGTGCAGGTGCAGAACCGAGCTCTGGGGATGGCACTGACTGTAGAGAGAACTGGGGAACGCCCATGTCCAGCCAGACTCTCGCTGTGTCCTGCTGAACACTCACTACACACACAACAATGGGTGTACTCACAGTCTCAGTTGAAGAGCAAGGTCAGCAGTGAAATTCTCACATGAATAAAGCGAAAGATTGTTGAAAAGGTTGTATAAACATTTGATCATTTATGAAAAATCCCAGTGACGTCGGGTTCCAGTATTCTAGTGAAAATGTTTCTTATTGCACTCAAGCTGGCATGGTTCAAATTTTGTATCAAATCAGACAGTGCACGTCTGAACACATGCTTCAGTAGAAGAGATCAGAACATCTGACCTTTTGTACAAACAAAATATTTTCCTTGCGTTAAACAAGGACAATATCGAATATTTGCTTACATTTAAATAGGGATATCACAGTGAAGATTTTTGAAGATAAAATATACAAGATATTAATTTTCTATATATATATTCAGGTTGGAAACATGCTATTTAAATATGTATATGTGCTCTAGTTATCATTTATTCACAGATTCAGCTTAACATAACGGACTATGCAGTAATTGCTTTCCTGTTTCACCGTCTCGGGGTCTAAATTGCCAAGTGGCTAAAAATAGAGCTCTAACTATAGAGCGTTATGGAAATTTAAGCCAATTGCAGTGTTGCACATGTCAGCAAAACCTGAGGCATGGATAAGCATAGCTGCTATAAAATGTAGGATCTCTGAAATTACAGTATCGATTCCAAACTTTTCATTTTGATTGACAGACAGAAATTGACAGACAGTGCTACATTACAGTTCCATGGCACTTGTGCTGTGTATAAACCCTGACCTATTTGTACAAGCATATGGATTTGTTTTTGATGGACACAGCAAAGCTTTCCTGTAAATCAACACAGATAAGGGAATCTGCTAAATACTGTAAGTGTAAATGTGTGTGCAGGTGGGGAAGGGCTGCATGTCCGTGATTGGTGGGAAGGCCTGTGTGGGCGCCAGAGTGGCTTTGTGGGAAGAGCATGGGAGACTGAATCAGAAGTGGAGTTTAAATGAAAATGGGACCATCTCCTCTCATTTAAACCACAGCCTAGTATTAGACCAGAGAGGTAAGTCTTTACATCATTTGGACTTAACCAATTTTTTTATTTTTACAATATTGTTGTACAATATTTTACAATAACAACCAGTAATTTCTGATGATTGCACGTCATGTGGACGGCTGACTGGAGCCTTTTGCTCTTTTTTCAGGTGGTAGTGGAATAGACAAGGACCACCTGATCCTGAACGAGTTTTGTCCCGATAGAGCGACACAATTCTGGGACACAGTGGTGCTTTAGTGTTGAAGCCAAGAATCAGTTTCCCTGAAACATGCTGGACAGTTTCAACCTAAAAAGCACTGCCTCCACCCACTTAAAGAGGAACAGGCTGAAAGGAGGTCAAAAACCACTGTCCCTTAAAACCTAGCCCTTAGCAGCCTCAGCAGTTCCCAATCATCATCTTGAGCCTAAAACACCAAATTGTTCAATCAGGCGATGTTTAGGCAGGTTATGAGCAAAACCGGGTGTTCAAGCTTTGGCATCTGAAACCAGACATTTGATGTCCGTGAAAAGCTGGAGATTCTCTTTGTGTTAAAGCTTGGAACAAAACACTGAAGCCCTGACTGAGTGAGGAGGAAACCCCAACAACCAAAACCACTACACAAGTCTATGACTATTCAATGGCAGAATACCTGAGGAGAAAGGAGCTGTGTGCAGTTACTATTTGAGGCAATATAAAAGAGTATGAATTGTATGCTTGCTTGTGCTTGTTCTCCAAAGCACATTTGCACTACAAAGATCTTCATTTGAACAGGAGTGGCACTTTCATATGTTTAGAGCGTTCCCCTTACGCACTGTTACTGGATATAACAAATGATGTACTCTTTCAAGCTCAAATGATGTCAAACCTCCCTTTACTCAGACAAACACAGGCCAAGAGCAAGTGCTTACTTCTCTTAGTCAGGCTATGTACAGAGAATTATTTAAAGCTCGTCAGATCACTGGATTTATCACTGAACACTGAGTGTATGATATTCAGGAAAAGATGTATGTATTGATGCCATGTGCAAAGAAAATGTGTACAGTTAAAAAAAAAAAAAAGCTTACTGTTTTTAAATGTTATTCATATTAAAGATGTATTACATTCTCATGTTCTGGTTGAATGAATGGATGACAGTGAAACATGTCCAGTTTCTAGCCTTTTATCTGTGGACATCAGATCCCAGAACATAACAGAAACAATCACACAATGAAGACAGGAGACTTACTGTGTGTGTGGTGATGTTCTCACAATGGTACTGAGAGGATCCTCACTACACGTCACACAGACACACACACTATCACTACACAATAGCACAGTATGTACCAGAAGAATACCTCTCCTGTTACACACACACCCGTGTCTCTCTCTCCCATGTACTAATTACATCCATCTGCTGACGTTGTGGTTAAGGCAGCTTGGTCCTGTACCTACAGTCCAAAGATGCAAAGCAACTCAGTGTTGTTAATGACTTATGAAGAGTCTATTAGCTGTGGATGTACACGTTCACACACTGGGAGGTGAGGTCATGATTAGATGTGCTGATTATCAGTTGTACACTTTACATGATCACTCCTTTCAAAAGACAGCATAATGGTATTCATGTAAGGCAAATTATGGCTCACAAAATTCTTTTCAAATGGCAGAAGATTGCTTTTTTATACCAAGGAATAGCAAATGTTTTAATTTTTTTTTTTTTTACCCCATCATATAATTTTTATGCAAATATCAGCACATCTAGTTAGCAGACCTGCAGCAAACCCTGTGTCCAGAGTCCCAACACCAGGCCCAGTTTATCAGCGTCCTGCTGCAGTGGCAGATCGGCCACATGGAGTCGCTCCCCACTCAGGAGCTGCTGTAGAGCAGGGAGGTGCGACATGGGGAAGTCCAGACCCTGCAGCACAAATGAAGGGAAACTTCTTTTTTTAAAAACAGGAATGACTAAAGTCTAGACAGTGTGATTATTCAGAAAACTCCAACTGCTCAAGTATTAAGCCTATTACGCACTTGCTTAGTTCATTTATTTATTTAATTTCCATTCACAGAATCCAAATTACTTGTAAAATGTTAGTAATCCTATTAACATCCGTTCTTTTTTCAAACCTTTTAATTGAAATTGTATTAAAATTATTGTTCTCCTCAGACCAATATCTAGTGCTATTTCAATGTTTTTAATATTTAAAAATAATAATATTTAATTGTGGGCTTTGAACCTGTTCCCTACTTGTCTGGACATCACTGAGTTTGGTTCTTAATCACATTAACTTGGTCTAATTAAATAATTACTCAGCTATATACAAATCAGAGACTAGTTTTTTATGCCCTTATCACTATACTAAGCAAGTGTACGTCACCTGTACTGTCTTCTCTTCCTCCTCCTCCTCATCGTCAACATCATCTTCCTCTTCATGGAGATCCTGAGACCCCATCATGTGTGTCTCCCTTTTGTTCCTCAGTGAGTGCAGCACAAATGCTGCCAACTTCATAGCTTCATCCTAACAGAAAATTAAAATGAATATATACATTTCGAATTGTGTCCTTTTTTAAATGTGAATTTAAAAAAAAAAATAATAAAATTAAAGGCAGACAACAGAGATAGACTTACTGTATTGTCTGGACTGGGCTCCAGGGTCAGAACAATGTGCTCTCTGAACCTAACACACACAAAGTCCTCCAGCGTTGGCAGCTTTCCAACTTAAAAAAAAAAACCCAAAAACTCTATTAGCATTTTCATTACTCTGCTTTAGACTTTCAAGTGTAGATTCACACATTCTAGTCCATTATCTGGTCCATTTGTGGCTAAATTAATTTAGTATTTGGAGCCAGCTGGACTTTACAACATTACTGCCACCGTACACCAGAACACGTTGCACACACACACACACACCTGGAGCGAGGTCCTCCTCCTGCAAGTGGTAAGGCGGGAGTCTGTTAGAGATGAAGTCTTTCCTCATTTCAGAGGAACGCAGATCCTGTTCATCCTGCTCCAGTCGCTCTGCTAGACTCCTCAGAATCGTACACACCTGCTTCTTTACCTCAGAGCCCATGTGTGCAGCCTGACACAGACACATCAAAGAGGGTAATGACAGAGGGTCAATGTTAAAACAGGCTTCAGCCATATATACCACTTTATCCTGGCATTATATAAAAGGTAGACAAAACAATCAGGAAACTGGCATGTTATAGAAAACCTGGAAACGTACACACTAGCTTTTAAAAATAAGTGAAAATAAGAATATGGATCATGAATTCATGAAAATTCTTAATGCAAAGAGTTGCTTCTAGTGACGAAGTTCTAAGACAATTCTTAGAAATGTGGGTGTTTTCCCTTAAAATTAAAGGGAGTGTTAAAAGTTATTCATAAAGCAACTTAAACATCAATGAGGAGAAAATGGCTGAAAGTTGAAAGTGAAGCAATGTATTTCCTACGATATTTAATAGAGTTAATAAGATGCTATGTTTATATATTAAGTATATTCTGCCGCTATGGCATTTAGAGATATGCTAACATCTCCAAAACAGAGCCAATTGCCATAGTTGCATAAATCATAATAATTAGATATATATAATTATTATTATATGGCACTATGAAATTACTGCTCTGTGTCTGAGATGTTTGCATGTACTTTTCTTACATTTGTAACATACAGTTGTTAGCGTGTGTGATCGGTGACCAACGTAATCCTGACATGACATAGCCTCAAATATCTTAACAGAGAAACAAATGAAGGCTTATAAAAGATCATATTTTAATATCCTTTCCTTTATATAATTTTTTTATTGGACAACCAATCACAGTCTTCAAAAGATTGTGTCATACCTAGTAACAGGTTTAGCCCCGTCTCCTCTCTAAGATAAAGGTTTTTGTAGTTTTCTTGCTGCTCAGAGCTGCTCTGGGATTAGAGTGACCCTGAATCACTCTTAAGATGAGATTCCTAGTTAGAAAGCTTTAAGCTAAATTATGAGTTCTCTGAGATCATTCATACAATCTTTATGAATTTGGGCCCAGATGTCTAGAAATGTCTTCCTTTAACATGTTTGTATTCCCATGATGCTCATGTCTATAGTCCGAAATGGTGCGTTTCACAGATATCTCCAAATATTTACTTCCCACAAGGGTAACAGTGCTAACAAGTTTGTTTTTGTCCCTCTTAACATCACCATGCTGTGATGATAAATGTCAAATTAAAGCACTATTTGATGCGAGTCTTTCAAAGCCTTGATGCTTACATACAAAACTCTGTCTGGAACAGCAGCACCTCCTTATATCAAAACACTCCTTGAGGTACATGTTCCCTCCTACAACTTGTGATCATTTTATAACCGATGCTTGGTAATCTTCTTAACTTTCAAACCGACTGTCATACGGTCCCTTAATCCAAATAGCAGAATCCAGCACCATTATCAGGGGGCAAAAGGGGTGTTGGCAGTGCAAAAGATACAGATCTGCACCTGCATCTTTATTCTCTACTTATCGTCCTCTTCTCGATAGATCACTTTGTTTGTATTTCCTCATTTGTAAATGATTTTGAATTAATTGCATCTGCTAAATGAATGAATGTAAACGTATAGATGAAATCCCAAAAGGCCGTGCTGTTAAAAGGAAAATAATCCACAGTGGAGTTGTGAGGCATGAAGGTGCAGAGTAGAGAACAAACCCAGTTATTATTTTCCACATACAATACCTGCTGTAGTGTTTATTCCTCTTACACCACAGCGAATTTTCAACAAACGTTAATAAAGTCACGTTATAGTTTTTATCCTTCTATTATTATCCTTTTACATTAATGTTGTGGCTACCAAGAGTCGCTTCCTCTTTGGCTTCTCTTTTTCGGGGAGATGATAAAATAGAAGAAAGGTCTGAATACTTTACAAATGCACTGTATGTCCACACTTTCTTAAAAAATATTCAGCGCATCACCACACCCTGTTTTTGAAACTTGTTCATTGTTTGTCTCGGTTTCTTCTGTTTGTCTGTTCTTTTGAACAAAGAGTTGCTACAGATTACATTAAAAAGAATATATTCATTGCAACCTGTCATGTGTTTTCAGCAATAGTGTCTCCTCCATGCTGACATAAAAAATTACTCAACAATGAATTCAACACTGCTTTGGTACGTCATTCTGCCCAATCAGGAAAAAGTCCTAGATGTGTGTAGAGCATTAAATGCGATGCTTACAGTAAGGAGGTTTCTGGGTAAACCTTGACGCAAGCTGCCGTCATTCTTTATAGAGTCCATCATCAAACCAGGGAAGACGTCCAACACCAAGTCCCCCCATGACCTGAGAAAGAAACACAGTAAGGAGACAGACATAAGTTTAGATACTTTATACAGAAGAAGCTGTGTGTGTGTGTGTGTGTGTGTGTGTGTGTGTACACATACATGATTTGATATGTGCTGAGAGTGAGGTGTGTGGAGTGCTCCACTCCTGCAGGTGTGTCTGCTTGGTGAATGGTTCCTCTGGGAAAGTAAAGCAGGTCACCCGCCTAAACACACACACGAACACACACGCTATCTTTGGAATAAAATGTAGATTTAAATCCATATATTCACTTTAAAATCACACAGGAGACAGAAATAAATCACACAGTGTACAAACATTTCATTAAATTAATGCAAGAATTACATTGACCACAACATTCCATGACTACTGAATAATCTTCAAAGAAACTGAAGTGAAAAAATTCTCAGGGGGTTCAAACACTGGCAATTTAGTCTAAACCTATATTGGTAATGTGAAAGCCATCATGTGGAGCAGGAAGAGCGCTGGAGTTCTGACCCTCAGACTACCTGCAGGTGGTGCTGCGATTTAGCTGGCACTGGAAACATGTTAGGATTCAGAGAACGTGCAGAACGTGTTCATACAACACACATATGTAATATGAGTAGCAGCAGCATGATGTGGGATACAGATGAAATGGAGATGGAGAGAGTACTTGAATTGTGATGAGTGATTCGAGCTGTGTTCTCCATGCGCATTTCTGACCATGAATCTGTCATCAAGCCTCAAGACAAACACTGCAGAGAACATCGCGCTCAGATGTAGACCACATCAACAGTAACCATTGTGAAAACCACCTCAGTAACACGCCTCAGAGCACAACTGCAGTTCACTGCATGATCAGCAGAGGACAGCAGAGTTCACTATCTATGTATCATATTGCTGGATCACATGCGATCAGTGTACAAGCTCTGTGTAGTCACCTTGAGGATGATGTCATGAGTGGGCATTCCGATACGCTCCTCAGGCTCTGTGCTGTACTCACGAGCCAGCGGGACGGTCGGCTTGTACAGGCGCCAGTGCTTCTCACCCTCCAACTGCAGAATAAACACCTACACTGGGGGAAAGAAAGCACTCAGAACACACAGTCATGAACTTACACACTCACAACAAACCTTATAACTCGCATATAAGACCTACTTTTATTTCAAATACTGACAGTCTTTATATTTGCTATTGGTTGCCTTATATTTCACTCTATAGATACTACGTTTATACATCATTACATTGCTGCAATAGCAGAGACCCAATAAATAAAGGAACTGGTAGCAAAGGCTTCTTATTCTCTTTAGTACTAATAGTAACTCTGGTTCACTTTGTTTCATGCCGCCACACTTTAGATCACAACAGTTCTCCTTGCGGGGGGCACGGTGGCTTAGTGGTTAGCACGTTCGCCTCACACCTCCAGGGTCGGGGTTCAATTCCCGCCTCCACCTTGTGTGTGTGGAGTTTGCATGTTCTCCCCGTGCCTCGGGGGTTTCCTCCCCCGGTCCAAAGACATGCATGGTAGGTTGATTGGCATCTCTGGAAAATTGTCCCTAGTGTGTGTGTGTGCCCTGCGATGGGTTGGCACTCCGTCCAGGGTGTATCCTGCCTTGATGCCCGATGACGCCTGAGATAGGCACAGGCTCCCCGTGACCCGAGGTAGTTCGGATAAGCGGTAGAAGATGAATGAATGAGTTCTCCTTGCACTTATTTGCTACAATAACAGTTAATGTTATGTGTTATGTTTTATCAATGGAGCTTTACAACATCATTCAATCAGAATCAATTTTAAATTTTATTTGATCCCTAATGAATGATCAAGGTAGATGCGATGGTGGCAACAAATCCCCCTCTTTAACCTTGTACTATATGGTTAAAATGTGCAACTGTGTAACCAATAGTGTCATTCTAGTTATAAAATGAAGTCTGTCTTGTTCATTTACTCTCAGTGTGAAGGAACCTGTACGACTGCTGACACTTGAGAGTACCTTGGTGAAATAAGCAGGTAAAAATCATAAGAGCCTGAGGTCATGCTCTTCTTTACTACCTCCACGTCATCATAGTGAGGCGGCAGACCCTGAGAATCCTCAGGTGTAATGTAGACGTTGGATCCAACCAGTGACCCGAAGAAACATTCCAGACGCTCCTGGATATGCCACAGCTCATCCTGACCAAACACACACACATCAAAAAGCCTGATCTTTTGCTTATCCTAAATAAAACACAGTGTTTATTCTCAGGTTTAAAAATCTCCAGAGCTTACCTTAAACCTCTGTGGCTGATGGAACTGAATGGTAGCTTTATTCTGATTAAAATCTTTTCTCAGCTGGCTGTATTTCACTCTCCCTTCGTTGTTCATCACCAACTTGTTGCCATTTACACAGCGCAAAATGTTCAGATCTCTGCCGTACTCCAGGCCCTGGACACACAGTTGTTTAAGATCCGACAGCTGAAACAGGGACTGGTAGTAAGACATGAGTGCTGGGTCTGATCTCTGCAGCAGCAACGGTTTCTTCTCCCAGTACTCACGGAAGAACTCATCCACAGTCATGGGTGAGATCAGACTCTGGAAGAGGCTGGCAGGAGAGTCGAAGCACAGCGGACATGCAGGGCTCGAGGTGTCCGTCTTTCTGTGTTTAGCAGCCACTCCCATGTCCTCATCCTTCTTCACGGGACCAATTACTGCTGCTCTGCCTTTTTTAGGCATCCCTGTGAAACCACACAAATTTTAACTACACCACCCACAATTACAGAACAGCAGCAGAATTATTTCCACATTTTTTACAGTGAAACACAATCACACAGAAGAGTGACCGTTACAAACACATCATTTTAATAAATCATTCTGCAATTTGTCTTGTTCAACACACACACAAGTGGTTTCTAAAAAAAAAAAAAAAAAAAAATCAAAACATCATCGCAACCAAGCTTTGATATGTGACATTGTGTGTGAGAAAATACAACTCTAACAGTTTTAAAGATCTAGTAACAGTGACTGAGGCAAACAGTTAAGTGTTTGTATCATTATAAAAGTATTTAAAGAAAACAGAACTGATGGACCTGCGTTCTAGAAAGTTACATCCCTGCTTGTTACAGCTCCATTTCTGGGTTCACTGGCATCAACCAGCTCAATGTCTGTGCAGCACACAACAGATTACTCTTGGCATCCTCATATGAAAATAATTAGGACATAATTCTAAAACTATCCTCAAAACAAATCTCTGGAACTTGATCACAGATTCCTGTTCTGTATACTGCACATTTACTGAAGTCCCTCCACTGGCACCCATGATTCAACTAATCAGATAATCAGACCTTCTTGAACTGAAGTGTGTGTTGGAGCAGGAACAAGGAGGTGCAGGAGCAAGGAGGTGCAGGATTAGAAGGAACAAGGAGGTGCAGGAGGAGCAGGAACAAGGAGGTGCAGGAGGAGCAGGAACAAAGAGGTACAGGAGGAGCAGGAACAAGGAGGTGCAGGAGAAGCAGGAATAAGGAGGTGCAAAAGAAGCAGGAGCAGGAACAAGGAGGTGCAAAAGGAGCAGGAACAAGGAGGTGCAGGAACAAGGAGGTGCAAAAGGAACATGAACAAGGAGGTGCAGGAGGAGCAGGAACAAGGAGGTGCAAAAGGAGCAGAAACAAGGAGGTGCAAAAGGAACATGAACAAGGAGGTGCAGGAGGAGCAGGAACAAGGAGGTGCAGGAGGAGCAGGAACAAGGAGGTGCAGGAGGAGCAGGAACAAGGAGGAGCAGGAACAAGGAGGTGCAAAAGCAGCAGGAACAAGGAGGTGCAGGAGGAGCAGGAACAAAGAGGTACAGGAGGAGCAGGAACAAGGAGGTGCAGGAGAAGCAGGAATAAGGAGGTGCAAAAGAAGCAGGAGCAGGAACAAGGAGGTGCAAAAGGAGCAGGAACAAGGAGGTGCAGGAACAAGGAGGTGCAAAAGGAACATGAACAAGGAGGTGCAGGAGGAGCAGGAACAAGGAGGTGCAAAAGGAGCAGAAACAAGGAGGTGCAAAAGGAGCAGAAACAAGGAGGTGCAGGAACAAGGAGGAGGAGCAGGAACAAGGAGGTGCAAAAGGAACATGAACAAGGAGGTGCAGGAGGAGCAGGAACAAGGAGGTGCAGGAGGAGCAGGAACAAGGAGGTGCAGGAGGAGCAGGAACAAGGAGGTGCAAAAGGAACATGAACAAGGAGGTGCAGGACAGGAGGTTCTCCAGATGCACTGTTTGATTTGTGCTGTTTAAACACAGATGCTACTGTAGAACAAGGTTAGATACGATACACAAACAGCACTGCTTTAGTAACTGCAGTAAAACCATCGCACTCTGTTCACTTTGTCTTAAAAGTAACTCTTTCACGTCCACAGATATTAACACCTTTAGGCGTTAGAATCGATGTTATCTGGATAAACAGATGGAAGAGTAAAATTACCTCCGATAACGATGCCGCTGAACTAACTCAATGTAACAAGTAATTACAAATCGCTCCTACTTGCACTGCGCCCCACGTGAAAGCCGTGTGTCACACCGCTAAACCTCCGACTAGAAACACGTTTCTCTTTGAAGTTCCACAGATTGTTCAATTGAATGATATTTACTGACATGGCGCTGTAGTTACAGTATTGCCACAGCATTGAAAATAGAAATAAACATCGGAAAAGTGACAATAAAAAGAAAAAACAATAAAATAAACAATACGAGGTACCTGTGAACAAATAATCAGTGTTTTGTAGCTTAGCTCGCTTTGTGCACAGGGGCATTGTCATGCTGTAACATCTTTAAGCTCTTGGTTCCAGTGAAGGGGAATTATAATGCATACAGACATTGTGTTCTATTGTGCGTTCCCAACTTTGTGTTTTGTATATTATTGTTCTCACTGAACAAACTATATATATACTAGGAGGAATATATTATGAGCTGTAATTCATTTAGAAACTGCATGTAAACGTATCTAGTGTCTAAACTGACTAAAACAGATGAGCTACATTAATTTCCCCATAGTTATTCCTATAAAAAACATATATACACATTTTTACCAGGTTGGATTTTTCCACATAGTTATAAAGGGCGGTTTATGTCACTCTCATAATGATGTTATTGGCTGTGTTCTGTATCTAGTTTGTTCAGCACACAGGAATAATTTGTGTAATTGCACATACTAAACGTCAACAGCTTTGAACTTATATGGTGAGCTCTTATCACTAAATCATTTTTATTTTTAATGGAACTTATATCTTTTAAAGAAACCACCACACTACACCGCCCACAATTACAACAGCAGCAGAATTATTTCCACCATTTTTACAGAACCATTTTTATTCTCTCAATTATGTGAAACACAAACACACAGAAGAGTGACGTTACAAACAAATAATTTTAATAAATCATTCTGCAATTTGTCTTGTTCAACACACACTACTGGTTTCTTAAAAAAAAAAATAAAAAAATCAAAACATCATCGCAACCAAGCTTTGATATGTGACATTGTGTGTGAGAGAAAATACAACTCTAACAGTTTTAAAGATCTAGTAACAGTGACTGAGGCAGACAGTTAAGTGTTTGTATCATTATAAAAGTATTTAAAGAAAACAGAACTGATGGACCTGCGTTCTAGAAAGTTACATCCCTGCTTGTTACAGCTCCATTTCTGGGTTCACTGGCATCAACCGTCTCAATGTCTGAATGCTGATCTGGGTTCAGCCGTCACTGCGCCTATAGCAGTATTCAGTGTGCTGCAGCAGACTGCTCCGAGATCAGCACTCTGAGGTTTGACACGTCGTAATCTGCGTCACTGTGGAGACTCGGCAGGTTGCTGTGGCTCTGGGAATTCGAGTTTGTCACACTCTGTGAGCGTCAGCGGTAAATGCTGAACAATCTCATTAGGGTCTGTGAACAAGGCAGGAGGAACATTCTGCAGAGAGAAAGGAAAGTGACTTGAACAGAAACAACCACATGAGGAAACAAAATAAATAATAATAATAATAATAATAATAATAATAATAACAGGCATAATTCCTCAAAATATGATGCAATACTGTATACTCTGGAAGATTAAATGTCTTATGCAGTGAAGATTCATGCATCCTCAGCAATTATGCAATCAGCCAATCATGTGACAGCAGGACAAAGCTGCATGATAAAGTTCACATCAAACAACAAAATGGAGAAAAATGTCACGTCTATGACTTAGACTTGGTTGTTTGCATCAGATGGGTATATCAGAAACCGATCCATTGTTCACTAGGCTTAATGATCCTGTCATACTGTAGGTTCTCTATCAGTCCAGAGAGCATTTGGTGTGGAACCTGACTGGAAAACTATTTGACATTATATTCAGGTTTCAGAAGTCTGGCCCATCAATTGATACACTTCAAGTTTGGTCACAGAATTTACATAACACCATGCAGAACCGACGTGATGAAACTCCCATGACAAAATTTGTGATAAATGTAACATTTATGGCGATTACATACATGTTTTGGGAATGCCAAAAATTTTTATTGCTTAGTTTACAGCAGAAGAGAACTAATGGTAGCACAGACTGCTTCCAATTTTGAAACTTGCCACAGCCCGACTTCAACATTTCAAACAATTAATATCTGGACATCTGCTATAGATTTAGTTAAAGATTTAATGAAGTGATCAGTTTTGTGTGTTGACTGAATCTGTGTGTGTAACTGTTTACATTTACATTTACATTTACAGCATTTGGCAGACGCCCTTATCCAGAGCGACGTACATAAGTGCTTAAATCTCTAACATTGAATACATTAATGCTGGCTCACTAAGTTACATACTTAAGATACCATGAGTTTAAAACATTTGTTCAAAGTTACAATGAAAGTGTCAAAGGTGTGTTTTTTTTTTTTGTTTTTTTTTTTAAATGCAAAAGATAATGAAAGAAGTGCTAGTTGAAGTGTTTCCTGAATAAGTAGGTCTTCAACCGCCGCTTGAAAATAGCCAGTGACTCAGCTGTCCGGACCTCTAGGGGAAGTTCGTTCCACCACCTTGGTGCCAGTACAGAGAAGAGTCTTGTAGTATACTTGCCTCTTACCCTGAGAGATGGTGGAACCAGTCGAGCAGTGCTGGTAGATCGGAGGGTGCGGGGTGCAGTGCGAGGAGTGATGAGGGCTTTGAGGTAAGAGGGAGCTGGTCCATTTTTGGCTTTGTAGGCCAGCATCAGTGTTTTGAATCTGATGCGTGCAGCTACCGGAAGCCAGTGGAGGGATCGCAGCAGCGGGGTGGTATGAGAGAACTTTGGCAGGTTGAAAACAAGCCGGGCAGCTGCATTTTGGATCATTTGCAGAGGACGGATTGCGTTCATAGGTAGACCTGCCAGCAGTGCATTGCAGTAATCCAGTCTAGAAATGACAAGAGACTGAACAAGTACCTGAGCAGCCTGTGTGGACAGAAATGGTCGAATCCTTCTAATGTTGTAGAGAAGAAACCGACATGAGCGAGTCACATTAGCAACATGAGAGGAAAAGGACAGTTGATTGTCCATGGTTACCCCAAGGTTGCGAGCTGTGGCTGAAGGGGAGATCAGATCGTTGTGCAAGGATATAGCAAGATCATGACCTGGGGATTCCCATGACCCCAGTTTCCTGGGGAACTGTTGTAATCCCTTGTTATCTCCTCCCACCACTCCAGAAGCATTTGAATAATCAATAACGGAATTCTTCAGCTGTCCGTTTTTGGCATGTCTGTGACTAACATAGCCTCAGATTCTTGGCTAACAGGATGGAGATCCATTTACCTCAATGTTTCATGTGTTTCATTCTGAAATACTTTTCTGTTTACCATGGTGTACAGAATGATTATTTTAATAGCCTCATAGCCTTCTTGTCAGTTCAAACCAGTCTGGCTCTTCTCCTCTGACCTCTTGGGGTGTTTCCTGCGACAGAACTGCTGCTCACTGGATGTTCCACACCATTCTGTCTAAAAACCACTGCAAACTAAATATTTTAAAACCCATAAGCCAGATTATTAACCATGTGAAAGTCAACGTCACTGAAATGAGGCTCTTGACCTGCATCTGCATGCCGTTTTGCACTGCTGCTACACGGCTGATTGCTTTAAGGCGTGAACCGGCAGGCATTTCTATTAACGTGGCTGGTGAGTGTATACGATTTAAAAACCACCCATTAATGATGCAGTAATGTATACTGGGTTACCAGTGCAGCAGCTGGTGGCTGTTTCAGCTTAATATTTGCTCAGCATAAGTTATAAAGGTAAGTGATAATGTATTTAATAATACAGAGAATACAATAGAGGGATTAAGGATTCAAAACAGTCTATAGAGAAAATCAAACATTTAGCATTTTTTATATAAATAAAATTAGGGATGGGGTATCAAGTATAAAAAGACTGCTGAAGGTCTCAGTCATTAGACTAAAAGAAAAGGCTAATGTATATATTTACTGCATATGAAATGGAATGGAATTACAATCATATAGATTTGCTTTTAAACTATCAGTATTGTGATTCCTTTCACTAGAACTGAATTTAAAGCTTAAATGTGATTTCTGATCACTCTGTGCAAACCAAACCAGAGCTCTGCATTTTAGCCTCCAGAAAACAGTGAATTCTTCTCTAGCCAGTGAATCAGGTGTAAAGCTGCTTTGTGACAATTTCCTTTGTTAAACACACAAATGTACTTCCCAGCAGTACAAGGAGTCTAGATTAGTAGCACGTCTCTCACCTGAAGAGCTGACACTTTACTTTCTCGTGAGCTATACTCCCGCAGCATGTAGTTTTTCCCAGCCTGTAAGCAAAAACAGTTTTTAACAGAATTTATGCAACCAACTTTTTATTGTTACTAACGTTCCGACTGAAAATCTTTCTCCTCTATCCATCTTTCTGAAACGCTTCTGCTTCAGTCATCTTGCCTCTGAAGTGGAAAGTCAGAACTTATAGTGATATCATATATGTGAATATGAGCCACAATGTTGGGTGTGGTGTGAGAGATGATACAGATTTTTGTCTTTTGCTGGCAAGAAGCAAGCCAGAGAAGATAATAGAGCGGAGTGAAGTTTACCTTCTCAAAACAGCTGTATCTAGTCAGTGTTATGTTGAACTAATCTTTACTTGGATATACAGCACCACTCCCTTAAAGGTAACGCTTGCTTTGTTTACAGCTTATGCTGTGAGCAGTCATGCTGATTTCAAATCACTTGCTGAACTCAGGGTTTTGTGGACCATCTTGAGTTCCTGAGGAGGAATTCTGAGTCAAAGACCTTTTTTGTGTGTTTTTCTTAGTCAAAAGTTGTAATTTATGCTAAAGTAGCATGACTGTCTTCATACCCCTAAACACAACCCTGAACACAACCAACTATGATTGGTTGCTTTACATGTCAATCAGGCACACTGAAGTATCAAAAGTGCATCAAAAATCAGTCCCAGGGACAGAATCAGTCCTACCAGAGCAATATTAACATTTAATATTGTTTTGTGTGTTAATATACAATTAATATTGTTTTGTGCATGACAAAATGCTTTTCTGCACATTTACATGAATCACAATATCCATTTTTTTTACATCATTCTGAGTAAAATCTAGAGACTGTTGTGTGGAAAAACGCTAGGTGATGAGCAGGTGTTCCTAATAAAGTGCTCAGTAAGTGTATTAGGCAATTAATCTGTTTGTATGCTTTATTTCTTCATTTGAACCAGACAAGCTTTACTAACCTCGTGGTAGAGCCGTGTGTCATTGATCCGAATCATAACTCCATCGACTCTCAGGAAGAAGCGCTGCAGCACAAAGAAACTAGTGGGCATCACTCTCTGTAAAACACAGCAGAGCAGAGTCAGGATTACACAACAACATAGAAATGATCATATTTCTCTCTACCTTTTTTTAGCTCTAGGTACTTATGAAAATAAAAATGTTTAAATACCATTTCTGAATATTACTTTTACATAGAGCTGTAGTCACTCACAATTTTCACACTAATCATAGATACACCATGATCATGGAGCTCATCCTCAAACAACAGCACATCCTCAAAGAACATGATCTGTTCTCGAGCTTTCAGTTTCTCCAGGTCTATCCGCTCTGATGTAGGAGACACCTGGGCATCATAAGAAGTATCCAAAAATTTTTTTAAAGCTTAAGGTCTTGGGTTGAGAGTATAAAAGAGTATAATCATTAAATCACTCAAATCAGCCAAATTACCTTCATCTGCTGGTCTTCACCAAGCAATGTCCCTTTGTAATCTGTTGTGTATGTCCAATCATAATGCTTTACAACCTCCTTGTGCTCAGAATCAGCTCTGCAGCAAAACAGAATGCTGAAACAATCCAAGAAAAAAGAAAAAAGCATACTAAATGGGTTTAACTGACTTTTTAATCAAGTCTCACCTGCTTTCCTGCCACTCTTGTGCACAAGCCACTTGTACTGAATGTTGTAAATTGTTGATCCGCTTGAGGGCATCAATAGCATTGAACTCAATGCCGAAGCCATCGGTGTGCTGAATGCGCATAACGTTGTCTCCAAAAAGCATCTCTGGGAGAGACGGCATATGCATCTCCTCCGCTAACCTTCTCAGAGAAATCAGCAAAGTAACATCAGTGTGACAAATTACCGATTGGGTGAAGATGAATCTAATCTAATATGCATCTAATAAATCTCTACCAATCACTGTTGTAGTTCTGAAGGGGGGGAGATAAAAAAAAGTGTCTCACCGCTCGATATCTTTAGATTTCATGATGTGTGTTCTTGCTGAGGTGACTTTCCATGGCCCAAATGTAAAGTCTTGCTTGCTGCTTTTAAAGCCATGGGATATTGTGGACATAGCTGAAGGATTTGTGCTGATACAGAGAACAAAATCACTGTATTAAAATGTCTATGTCTCATGTCTATTATGCTACATCAGTACTAAAGCACATGTTCTGGTCCTGGAAAACCTCCTGTCCTGCACATTTGTGTGTTTTCCTGCTCTAACACACACTGTAACGCAACATAAAGCCTTTTTAATTAGCTGGTTATTTAAACAGGTTGTAATCAAACTGTTTTTTTTTTTTTACAGACTGCACGTACAGCCGATGCTGCACAGTTTAGCTAACTAGACTAATTAACAACCTCAACAATGTCGTATTTTGCAGTCGATTCAATTAATTCAATCTATTAGTCTATAAGTGAAGGCTGTTGAATTAATTTTAACCCAAAACAGAACTAAACCCCGTCTGAAGATTAATCATAACTGCAGCTGGCTCTATAACAGCATTACATGCTACCGACTCTGTACCAAAACACAGCGCTTAGCTGCTAGCATGTAGCAGCATATACACAAATCTGCGACGCTAGTTAAATAGTTTTTATTGATAAACAACTCAGCAACATAATATCACACATCATGTAAATTTACATTAAACTTGACAGCTAATGTGTAGCTAACGCAGTCAAAATCTACCTGCAGCGTCCACATACATGAAGCTCGACTAGAAAACATTCCCGACGTGAAACTCAAACCAGAGTTTAATGGTTCCACCTTTGAGTGTATGTTTACATAGTCTTTCAGCGCTATTAACGCTAAGAATCTAAAATATATACGTGTGGATATTTTAACTGCTTTTAGAAAAAGCGGCTGGATTAACAGCAGTAGGGTGACTATAAAGATAAAGATGCAGACATTACAGCCTCCTGCTTAAGCACAGAACACTAAGGTGGAAGTTTTCAGTCACGTGATTGAGTTGATGCCTCTAGTTCTTATGCAGAGATCCTGAGAAAATGAAGTCGTTAATCACGACATAAGAAAGGAAAAATATAATAATGCATGGCATCTTAGGACTTAAGTAAATATTGGTGCAGTTTAAATTAGCAGCATTTATTTTCTGGTTTAATCAAGGGCGTCGATTTGGGTAGGGACGGTAGGGACATGTCCCTACCAATATCCAGGGAACACTCAATTAATTGTCCCTAGCAATAATTCGACAAAGCCTTATATATATATATATATATATATATATATATATATATATATATATATAACCACTGATGTCCGTCTGTGTCTTGTGCTTTTTTACTTATTTCATTTAACATTTATCCAGGAATCATTAAATAAGGTGAAAAATATTTTACAACAGCGTTCTGTAAAAAATAGCGCAACTTGTGGAACACAAACGGTTAACAGATCTACCCCCTGCAATGAATCCCGCCTCTGTAACTCACCTCTCTAAAAGGATTGGCCTTTGCCCTTTTTTGAGTCCCGCCTCTCTAACCCACGTCGCTGTTTGATTGGCTTTGTCTTTCTCGCTAATGTGTTGAGGTCGGAGGCTGCAGCTATATTCCGTTGTATGAAGCAATATGCAACGTGATTATGCAGCTACCGGTATGTGAGTAAGAAAGTATTCTTATAACAACAGTTATATGCACGAAATACGGAGAATGTTGTCCCCCCAATGTCAAATAAATTATGTCCCCACCAATGTCAAATAAATTATGTCCCCACCAATGTCAAATAAATTATGTCCCCCCCAATGTCAAATAAATTATGTCCCCCCCAATGTCAAATAAATTATGTCCCCACCAATGTCAAATAAATTATGTCCCCACCAATGTCAAAATCAAACTTACGCCATTGGGTTTAATTCACTAGTGTGGTCAGAATCAAACAAGAAGCTGACTGGAAAAAGTTTGAGGTGAAAAAAAACGACATGCATTGGATACGTTTTTTGTCCCATAAGGATATAAACTTGTTATTTCACCAATGTGCAACTATTATTATTATTATTATTATTATTATTACTATTGGTGTTGTTATAAAGCTGCAATAGAATAAATTCTATTTATTTTTTATTTTTTTAATTGCTGCTGAAATGACAGTCGACTTTGGCTGATAGAATAGAATAGAAGATTTAATCACAAATACATTACAGCACAGTGAAATTCTTTCTTTGCATGTCCCAGCTTTGGAAGTTGGGGTCAGAATGCAGGCTCTGCCATGATACATCACTCCAGGAGCAGTGAGGATTTAAGGGCCTTGCTTAAGGACCCAACAGTGGCAGTGCTGGGGCTTGAACCCTGATCCTTCAATCAACATCCCCTCAACCGGCTGAACCACCACCGCCCAATTTATTAGGAAGCTTATTAGTTTATTAGTTTATTAGGAAGCTAATAAGCTAAGCAGAGCAGAGGGTCAGCCACTGTGCAGCACCCGTGGAGCACTTAGGGTTAGGGGCCTTGCTCAGGGATGGTAGATTGGCAGTTCAGAGGCTTGAACCCCAAAAATCTGATCAGTGACCCAACACCTTAACCACTGATCCCCCACTTCCCTGAACATCCTCATAAACCATCAGTCACATTCAGGTTACTTCATGACAGCTATATCACCATGAGCTTACTCTTGCAATAGGACCACCCTTGGTAAACGGATCTAGGTCACTACTATGCAAAAGTTGTTGTTAATTCCTGTTAATTAATGTCCCTGTTACCAAGGATCGGGAAGTCTCGGCTAACCTTTTCAGTTTGTTGCTATTATAACCCACACCCAAACAATAATTAATGAATAAAAACAAAAAATGTTTATAAATCTTTTGATTTGACAGCTGTAAAATATGCAAAGTAAATTTTAAAGCTATACTGTCTATTTATTTATAAACAATAGATCCCTTCCTCACCGCAGATCCCTGACACACTGCAGAAGATGCAATCTCTCTTATCTATTCTGGATTGAATCATTATTGTATACTATATCTGAGGTTAATCCACAGAACCCTATAAGATGCATAGAGAATTACTACCACAGCACTGTATAATGCATGCATTAAGGTGAGCATCTAGCATGCATTGTCTTAATTTTATAACTGTTACTACATAGTCTCATATTATATATCTACTGCTCTGATAATTATGTTGGCTTGTGGCTTATTGTTCTTAGACAAATTTAGGTTTATACCTCGGCAAGCGTTCGAGCTATCTACACCAAACTTCTTTAGGGTGGTACTCTGGACAAAGGTTTAAATTGACGTACCGACTGGCCTTTCAGTTTTCCTGCAGCCCTGCCCCCAAAATATGCAAAATCAAAAAACTTTCCACAACATTGAAATGTGATATATCAAAACACAGTACAATGATGGGAACTGTGTTATGGGTATTCGGATGATGTCACATGCTCGTATCCACTCGCCTCCAAAAATATTGGCACCCTAGCATACCGGCCTTTGGGAATACTTGCTCCGACAAGCTAACATTAAAATTTCTCACGACAAACTTTACAAATCTAGTTTGCATTTGCATTAAGTCACTCCTGAAAAGGTGATTCCTCTGTGGTGGCTCTGCTCTCAAAATAGACCGCAGTAAAATGAATGAAACACTAACCCCAGCTGCACACAATGAAATATTTGAGCCGGCTTAGAACAAAAAGCAATTGAGATGTTTCTCAATTAGAGAGGCAGAATAGCATTAAATTCATTCAAAAGAACATATTCAAAACAAACTCTTTAAATAATATTCTAGATGGAAGTGAATATGTTGATTTGGTATAAAGCACATACTGTTGATGCTTAAAACGATCGGTTTGCTGTTTCATTGATGAACTCAAGCATTTACCAGACCACCCCTATTTCCCAAGTAGGAATTCTTAGTTAAGGAAGCATTCCTTGTTTGTTTGTTTTCCTAGCTGGATGTAGTGAATATGAGTAGTGAACTGTAATTGAATGCAGCATTTAGTGGCAGCATTTTACATATGTGGGTGGATTTGAAAGAGAAAGCTCATGAAAACATTAGTAGTGGGTGACAACAGAGTCAAGGTCACCTGACATATATATTTCAAGAATCTGTGAGTTGGTACAGAGAAAGTCTACATAGATTAAACAACATTGTTTTGTCTCATGTGACCTGAAAACAAGGATGGCCCTGGGGGAGCTCTGAGGCAGGTCTGAGGCAAAAGACCAGAAAACGTGTATACCGGGTATGTGGAGACTTTGCACGCTTGCCAGGAAATTAGTCATTTATGCTGAATGTCATTCATGCTGTGTACTGTGTTTATGTGGTTTGCATATAAGCAATGATTGCAGAGGTGAAAAGTCCCAGTATAGCTGATAGCTATAAATAAAAAGTTGCATAAAGACACAAGACATTTGTTACATTTTACGGTTACATTTGATACATGTTACATTTGTATTCACTTCACAGTCACTGTCTTTACAATTCGCTATGAAAGTGGAAGAACCCTGTTGTACATTTATACAAATAATAAAACAGTGCGAGCTACATACACTAAACAATAAAAAACAATAAATGCAAAAAATACAACAAACTTTAACAAGAATTTCTAAACCCTTTTATAATCAGCTGTTTGTGTTTTGTGCATAATGATTTTTTTGTGCAGAACTCTTTCCCTCCATAAACAACCATGCACCTCTAATATCATTAAAATATAAACATATATGAGACAAAAAGGAAAGGAAAGGTGAAAATTAGATGAGAGACAATAAAAGACTATAAAAATGAACGATAATAATGATAATAACGATAAAAAAATGGCAATGAAAATAAAAGCAATGGTGAACATGGGACACTCAAAAGTGATTGAAATGTTAAATCAGATTACATTAGATCTGGATAGCTTTCTGTGGGTACATTAAAAATTTTAAAAATTTGATTATTTTGTGAGTGTCATAGTGAGGGAAATGTGCTGTCATTACTATTGTTCCTGCATGGAACAGGCTGATGGTTCCCCAATGCTGAGTAAATCTGTGGAACAGGCTGATGGTTCCCCAATGTTGAGTAAATCTCTGGAACAGGCTGATGGTTCCCCAGTGTTGAGTACACTTGTGAAACAGGATGATGGTTTCTCTGTGTCCCCAGAGTTGAATGGGACACAGACTCAGGCAATGGAGCTGCTTCTACTCGAGACCTTAAATAAGTTCTTTTTCCTATAATGACATATTCCAATGCAGTCAGTATTAGCATTAACTTCAGAATTCAGATTTCTTAAGTTCTGTGGTGATTTTATGCAACCCTAATAATATATACACTTGATTCTTAAGTATTCTACAGAATGGGAGTGACTACTGAGCAGGGCCCATTATCCAATTGGGTAAAGATGTTGGAAATGGTGGACAGGAATCCAGATCAATTGTCTGGAGCTATGACATCAATTAATAATAATAGATGTGGGAATGATAGCGAATGACTTAAACTGCGGTGGTTGTGCACCACAACCCGTGACCCAACGTTCTACCCATTATGCAACCAGCACGTTAAAGTAACAATATGAAGGGAGCACAGAAGTGGCTCAACAAACTGGTCTGGACCACACTCTTTGCTTAGTAAGCTTATCAGGGCTTATTTATTGGTCCAGTGATCAAGGATTTCTAATCCTTCAATCATTAGGGAAAAATCTATGTGGATCATGAAGGTTACCTCTCGAGGAAAATTACCGCTATGTTACTCTCATGTCTGCATGGCAACTGGAAAATCCCTAAGGTTTAAATAGCGGCATGCACAGGTGCCACACATCAGTGCTGATTACCCGCATGAGACTGCCGGGCTATAAAAGAGCATCCAGGTGGCGGATTTACCTGAGAATACACCCGCAACGTTACAGTACACCCACCCCCAGGGACGGCTCCCAAAGTTCAAAAGGTGACATGCCCAAAGCTGAGTGCCACAGTGTGTTATAGGCATACTCCACCCACATTTGATGTTATGCCCACGTTGAGGGATTGGAGGAGGCCAGACAATGGAGGGAGCACACTAAATCTTGGTTAACCCTCTCTGACTTAAGTTTCTCTGTCAACTAGCAAATTGAGGACCATTCTTACTACATGCTGCAGGAGGAGCACATCAGTCTCTTTGGCTGAAGGGAGTTTTGGCAGTGGAATAAATTTACAGGCTTTTGAGAACCAGTGCAACACTACAAGTGTCACCCTTATTCCATGAGACACTGGTAGACAAGTGACAAAGTCCAGGGAAAGGTGTGACCATGGACGAGACGGAATGGGAAGGGGTTGAAAAGCCCATGTGAACAAGCTTAAGACTTCTTGTTTAGGGCACAGGTTTGGCAGGCTGCGAGATAGATCCAGGTATATTTTTCTATGTTGGGCCATCAGAACTGTTCTGACCACACCAGGATTCCCAACAAATCCGAAAATCTGTGGTCGGACAGTCCCTGGGATATACAGCCTACCCAGCGGGCCAACACCTGAATCTGGCTCCTGCTAGAGTGCCCGGCAGGCCACACATTCCAAACCCCAGCACATAGGCACTACTATTTTGGGAGATGGAATTATGGGCTGGGGGTTGGAGTCCTCAGCTGGAGGGTCCAATATGGCGTGACAGTGCATCTGGCTTAATGTTCCCCGACCTAGGTTTAAAGAACAGAATGAAATCAAACCAGGTGAAAATGAAGGATCACCTGGCCTGCTGCGGATTCAGCCGCTTGAACTTCTGAATTTAGGTCATACTTCATAGTTTGGCAATGAATGATTCAACTGTGAGATGGTCTTGCAGGTGATGCTGCCACACTGCCATAGCCTATGCCAGAGCTTTTTCCTGTTAGTAGAGCAATCATATATCTTTGACCTCTCTGAAGGGAACTGTGCGGGCTGCATTTCAAATACTAGGGAGCATTGCAGAATGAACTGGTTGCAGCACCCTGGTTGCGCAGCATAGGGCTGTCTAGGGGCAAACATGTCTCAGCAACTGTGGGGTACACTGGCTCTGGGAGACTGGATTGGGGGCTTTCTTCCAGGACATTGCCAAGTGGCAGAGGCTACCTGGGGCTGCACCAGAGCCTGGATCTGCCCTAGTTGTACTGAGATATCTCAGACTTCATTGAACAAGGTTGCTGAGGCATGCCCTATCATACCCTACCCACTTGATGGCTCACTGTCTGGAGTGGCTGTGAATTTGCCTGAGAAGGCAGCCACAAAGTAACAGAGATAAAGATCTCTAAATTACTCTAATCTGGTGAAGCACAGCAAGAAGACATCAGGGGTGACAATCCCTGCCACCTATTGAGACAGATCTGTCAACTCTTGAGGGTGACTTGCCTGTGGCTCTGGCAGAATAAAGTACTGCACATTTCAGGCTTGGCAGAGAAGGTTTAGGTAACAAAAGCCAGAATCTCATTAGGTTAGAGCATGAGAAAGAAAGCTATTTTCTTTTCTTTTTTTTTTTTTAGTCCTGCAAGAAAACCCTGTCAATTAAATTAAATTACATTTTTAGAATGATTACTGGAAGATAATAGTCACAAAGCTTTTTTTTTTTTTGTTTTTTTTTTAAAGCAATTTGAATAGAGATCCAGATAACTAATAAACAAAAGATGACAATGGAATGGAAAAACTCCATGAGGGAACATAAGCTTCAAAATCAATATTTGGATATCTTCTAAGTTACTTACTGAAACAAAGATAACATCCTGAGAGAATCAGCCCAATACCAGCCATCATACCACAAATAATTCCTGTGAATGATAAAACCACTGAAAAAAATAAAAATTAAATAACATAAAGTAAGCACCATCAAAGTATTGTATAATCAAACCTTACCCCAAAAATCTCCATACCTGCTGGAGTATCGTCTCCTCGTCTCTCAGTGCACTCAGTGGAAGAAATATTGACAGTGATGGGTTGGGTCAGGGTTGAGTGATTCACCCAGCAGTAGAACACTGCTCTGTCTGAAGACAAGTGAAGGTACGATGTGACACTGTAAGACCCATCTGTGTTTTTCCTGTAGTTCCAATTAAAATGAGAGTAGGTCAGGTTTTCCGTATTTGGCAGTATAAGAGAAGTGTTCAGATAATTGATGTATTTTCCATCTCTGAGCCAGGTCTGCGTCAAATCAGCAGGGTAAAATCTCTCAGAAGTGCAAAGTAATGTGGGAACTCCGTCAGAACTATTTACACATGACACAGATACAGATGGAGGTGCTGCAGAGAAACAAACAATAGAAAGGTCATTTGCACACATCCACAGCCTATGATAAAGATTTTGCATTGATTCTATCTAATGATAAGACTTGAGCATTGCACTGTATCGTTAAAAGATCTTTAGATAGTTGGGTATCTTAGACTCTTAGTTAATTTAATGAAAGAAAGCAAATATAAATTGGTATTCACATTAAACATAATATTCAAAAATAAATCCAAATATTTGGTGCAACAGTGAAACTAATTAAAATGTGCCTATTTCTTAAAGATGGTCTCATAGGTGTCCAGGAGGGCAGTAGATAAAAAATATGAGAAGGTTGATTGGAGAGGTAATGTGTGGAATTCAAAAGATGAGCTGTTGCTAATGAAGCTGAGTTCTGCTGAGATATTCAGGTCTTATTTAATGCCAGAATGAAAAGTAAGTAATAAAAGTTAAAGCTGAGATGAAACTAGCTTTCTTTACAGCAGACTGACAATTCCAGAGCCCACCAATCACCGCTGTTTGATACTGAGGCAACCAAGGAGGGTAGATGAATTTAACTGGTAGTGTAGCCTCTGTTAATGGAGCTTCTGGGTCTCTGGGTTCTGAGAAAGATTGAGGCACATATCTGAAGCCTAACATGAGGGAGGTTAGAGAGTTTATGTAAAGCTGAGAGGAAACTAGCGACTAATCTGAAAAAGAAGATATACACTCTACTAAACTTGACATTTCTATTTAAATTTATGCTTCTAGCCATTGCAAAATAAGCTTCTGACCGTTATGCATAATCTTCAATATATCTTAGTAAGCTTTGCCTACAGTTTTGCCCTTAAGGGGGTCTACTCGATCCTGAGAGAACTAATTAGCATAGACAATGCTAATCACTTCCAAACACTACAGCATCAATAATATTATACAATCCAGCAATTCTAATAGCAAGAATCTAGAGTCAAGTTGCATACAAAAGTCAGAAAAGTCAAAAGTCAGCATAAGAAATCAAATCTACTCAATACCCACCCTCCAGCTATTCAGCTCACGTAGTTACATTTTAATTTTATTATAATGCTCATATGATTTTTCCATGACCTTATGAACAACAACAGCATCATCAATAAAAAACCTTCGCAAAATATAAGTTAATATTATTTTAAATGAATTAAAAAATGTGACCCCAGCAGAGATAGCTTGCTCTGTGCACAGTGCATACAACAGTGTTTAGTTTGCTCTACGTGAGAAAAAATGCTATGAATAATTATCTTCCTATTAAATAAATTAAACACTTTCAACAAGCAAAGGGAGATTTAAAGCACAGACAGTGCATCTACCATGTACAGAATAACTTCTGTTTTAAGACACTCTGTAGTAATTGGAAAGTGCATATTAAAGACCCTAATTACACAATGTTACACTGATAAAAAGAATGAATGGTACTGCTTTCCTTTATAATAGGCACATGAGGTGTGGTGTAATTACAAATGTCTGCAACATGCATATCCATATTGGATATGTCAAAAAATAGTCATTTTTTTGTTTAAATATTTAAAATGAATATTATTTAGTATTTGCCAGTAGCAGTTAACTTTTGCATTAAACGTTTTTACAATATAAATATATATAAATAAAAAAAATGACAGGTATAAGGTGGTGCTTGATGCAAACAACTCAGTGCCTTTCGTTTATTTTATCATTTTAATAACATAACTAGTGTTATTTACTGAACTCACAAGAAAATTAACGCATAGGCAGTGAGAGTATATACTGTATGATACTAGAATAAAAGGTGTTTTACAAAAGTCAGTAGTTTGTTAAAAATTGAAACTTACACAATGACGACACACTTTGTATATGACACATAGATAATTAGTATAATTTGTGTAATTACCATTTACAATAAATGATTATGTATGTTTTTATAATTACTTATTATATTTATTTTTATCCTTATTTCTATGATATTTAAAATGAATTACTAGTACAAGTATAACTGTTTATATATTAATATTCTACATATCCTACATATATAGGATTTTTTTACAGTAGTAAAGAGGACATATCGGTAAATGTACTAATTAATATAGAGGGAATTACTTGTTCAATTATTTTACATAATAAATTACAATGGAATAAAGAAAGATACTTGCTTAATACTCATATAATCTAGTTTCCAAAAGTGAATTTCCATTTAAAACATCCATATTATGCACCTTAGTTATTTATTTGCTTTTACTAGGTCATTATCAGATTATATTTTAATTTGCTTAAGTAGCAGCAGCAACAACATATCATATTGTAAAATAAATGATCTATGAATCATATAAACAGATTTATAAGCCTGTAATCCACAGTTTGTATTTTCCAGTTTAAGGATTATTGTCTTTTAAGCACACTTACCTTTTACATGAATGAATATCGTCTCCTGTCCCAAACACCATGTAGGAGGTGGGAAGATATTGTTGACAGTACATGTGTAAAGACCTGAATTATTTATCTGAAGATTTAAGAGCTGAAATGATATTTCCTTTGTTTCTGGATTCCATGTAAATCTGATGTCATCAATACAGAATTGTTTAGTCCAGGATGTATTGAAATAGCGGTATTTACACAGATTATGTTTTGTTCTCATAGATGCTGTTAGAGATTGACTGTTGTTTTTTCTGTAATGGCAGTTGATGGTGGTTGACAGTCCCTGAGAGATTTGATGGTGGACGATGGACTCTGTCTGATTGACCTCAGTACAACTTTGTGTACTTATGGCTGGGGAAAACAAAACAGTTCAGAAAAAGGGTTGTATTATTTTTCATCCACAAGCCATAAAACAAAATCTGTGTAAATTATACTATCTATTATACTATTAAATATATTATTTAAGTAACAGTAATCTTTTCTATTAAATAAGATAATAACAGAACAGAATATTATATTACCTGAATGATAACACAGAAGAATCCACACAGAATAGATAAAGCATCTTCTTACTGGTACCTATAAATGATACAGAAATTAGTCATGGTAAAAAAATGGTTTGATGTTACAGGTGATACTTAATACTTACTGATGTATAAAACACGAAATTTATTGTACACCGATACAGTAACATCTTTCTCAAAATTGTAGACGATGCAGCATTTACTGTATAGACCCCTTCCTCTAGTTATTATTCTGCTTCAGGCAGCCTGAAATAAAGCAGGACTTTTAGCTCTGAGGCAGGTTTGTGGCTACAGTTTCCTTTATCTGAAATGCAAGTCAGCAAGAGTTTCTTTACGACTAGAGTAACTGCATAGTATACTCTTCAGAGTGAGTTTTCTTTTGGTGAAAAATATAAATATATACAAATTATATTCCTATTCTGTATCATAATATGATACGAGGATAGTGAGGATAAATCACAGCTCAGTTTTCTTTAATGCCAATACTGTGTACCACACAATCAGAAATGTCTCTACAATCACATATATAATATTGACTGCTCACCAAGATCTACATTTTTATAATTTATGATCAGCATCAAACAGGGGTCTAGTTTTACAAGGTTCTTTTAAAATAACTGATACCTAAGATAATGATGACAAAGGAAATGTGTTATACAACAACCTTTACCTCTTTATATGTGGAGGTGAACTTGCGAATCAACGTTATAAAGAGCACAGGAAGTGGGCAAAAGATGTGCCATACATATTATCCCTTCTTAATTCTATCATGAGAAAACAAAGGTCATGCGGTAGCTGTAAAGGGCTGTTCTTGCATTTAGCCACATTATCTTCGATTTTCATCCTAACTTGCTATTTAAAAAAATCTAAATGTAAACATGACCCATATTTTAATATTATAACATATTTCTAAGTGAAAATTATATTAATGCATTTATACATGGAAATGTAATCAAGAAGTGGGCAAAAGTCATAACCTTCTGAGTTTTTTCCTGTGATGTTTACTGAAGAATTTAGGAAATGAAAACTTTTGTCAATTAATTTTCAGCAAATGTACAAACTGCAAAACATTTTTATCTGCAGCTAAAAACAAGCGCACGCTGTTTAATAGGTCCTTTTTCTGCATCTACTGTCATTATTATTGCTAAGCCTTATTTAGCCTGACATAAAGGCTGTGGGCTCTGAGGTATATCATAGTGGTCAGCGTTTCCTGCATGTAAAATATGTTGACATTTAGCCAAGACACACAAACACTGCACACACACACACACACACACACACACACACACACACAAACACACACATAGATAACGGTTAAGTAAAGTGCAAAAAGTTTCTACAAAAACAAAAAGCCCACCACAGGATAACAAAGGCAACAAAAACCTTACTGTACAGGTTAAACTTTCTCTGTACTGCACCTTATCAGACTAAATACCAAATCACATTTTGCACATATTTCTGTTGTCAGGTAAGACGTGTTAATTCTCTATACTGTATGTGTGTTGCTGTACATAAATGAATTTATGAATATATTGAATATTTAATATTTATATATTTATATATCACTATTTGAATTTAAGCAAATTGTGTGTTCTTGACCAATGTCTTTTCTAAAATGGATCTTAAGTCTAAAATGGAAACTTGTCAGCTTGTTAGTCCATGTCAGCTCGAGTGCACGCTGTCACAAAGCAAAAATGTGACCTAAGATTCTACATTTCTCAATTCTACTTTTTTTTTAAATATACTTATAAATTAGAAAAGAATGAAAAGAGAAGTATTACTACTGTACTGTAGAGCTCAGATTTCATGTTCAACTGGGTGTGTGTGTGTGTGTGTGTGTGTGTGTGTGTGTGGGTGGGTGGGTGGGTGGGTAAGTGTGTGTGTTTATTTGTGAGAGCATCAAATTGATTAAAGATTGAAATTTCCACAGTCTGAAATGTCAGTTAGGAAGAGATGTGGAAGTCAAGGCAAAATCTGGAAGATTTATAAAACTCTTACTTAGAACTCCTATATAGAGTAATGAGATAAATGCTCTGAACAGAAGAGTCCCCAGAAGGAACCCTTACCTGTGACTCATTGTCTTACAAATGTGAGACAATGTCTGATGTTGCCAAAACAATAGTACTGTATATGTGCAAGAACTTTGGAAACAAGAAACATAGACTGATTCATTAAAAATGGAAGTCTTTGGCCAAAATGATCAAATGTATGTTTAAAGAAATTAAAGCAATAGCAAAAACAACCCCTTGCTAATTTTAAGCATGTGAGTGGATTTATTATGTTTGAGATTGTATGGCAGTCAGTAGCACAGGAAACAACCACGAGTACATAGGAGAACTGAATCTAGTAAATTGCATCACCTTTGCTTTGAGAATTTGTTGGCATGAGTCAAAAAGCCAAAAATAATCTGGCTTTTACTTGATAACTGCCTAGAAGCTGATTCTGTGCAGGTTTGTTTAGAATGTTAAACAGAATGGAAAACATTGAACAAAAAGAACAATTAGAACATACGTTATTTGAAGTGAATTCACACTTGTGTCTCTATACAGTTACATGCAGTTGTATACGGATTTGTTTTTCTTGATGTCAAACAAGTTAAAGTGTTTTTCTTAGTGTGTCAAACAGAGTCAGACGTGGTGAGGCTGCTGTTGATCTTACATGGAACAGGCCGAAGGTTTCCCAGTGTAGAGTACACCTGGGTCTGTGATGCACACTGGGACACAAGCTCAGGCAATGGAGAAGCTCCTACTGGAGACTACTTCCAGTAAATAAAGTCTACTTCCTACAACAGTCAGAATTGCAACTTCAGTTATAAAAATTTCGAAGTAAACAAAAGTTACATCAGTATTTGCACAGTAAAGTGGCACGCACTCAAATGAACTGTAGTATACACAGGTATTTCTGAGCTCTTTAGATAGATTATGCAAATCACCTGCATTTCCTTAAGTAAAAACCTCTAAGACATAAATGCAAGAGTCATTTCCTTACCAGACTGTACTTACAAATTTCCGCCCACTCCCTAACTCTCATGGAGGGTGTGAAAAACAGTTGCTTTCTCTATAACCGCTGCATCTTTTTTTACACTAATAATTTTAATTTTGTTAATTAGGCAACATAGCAATCATAATAACAAGGAAGGTGAAAACAAAAACATAAAAAGCCCACAACAACAGCAATGTCACATATGAGACAAATACCTAAGCTTCTTTTCAAACTGCTTCTTATGGCATCATACAGTAACACACACCAGTGAGTACAATTAAAAATCAACATACAATTAAATAATTTAATAAGAAAAAATAAGAGATTCCATATTACTTTACAAACCTGAACTTCCTTTACAACTTATAACGTATACATTATAACTTAAAACGTTTACACTTGTATAATAACATGATTATAAGTTTTCAAGAATTTTTTTACAGTGCATTATTAAGTAAAGAAGCTTTTATTGTCATTTTATCCATATACAGTATAGCTGTTGCAGTACACAGTGAAATTAGACATTTCTCCAGGACCATGGTGCTACATAGAACAAAGACAAAAAAGTGCATCCTAGATACATAAAGTGACCTGGTGTAAACAGTGCAGGACCAAAAGACAAAAAAGACAGTGCAGGACAAACAATACAAAACATTACACAAAAGACAATACACAAAAAAACAGACCAGTGTAAATACTGTATGTATTATTATGTATTATTATTATTGTAATATTACATAATATTACAATATTACACGTGCAGAAATACAGGAATGAACACATTAGTATTATAGCAGCAGTTACATGAGGTATTGTAAGTACTGTGCAAAACAGCAATCAACTACAATGTGAAAGACAGCATGTGTAAAGAGCAAAAACAGTGTGCAAAAACAACATGTAAACAATTTGATATGATGGTGCTGTAGACATTGATGTAAATTGGAAGAGTGTTTGGTATGGGTCATTGCAGTCCATACAGTTTATTGTGTGTGTGTGTGTGTGTGTGTGTATTGTGCTTGATACAGTTCAGTTCAGTTATTGAGGAGTCTTATGGCTTGTGAAAAGAAACTGTTACACAGTCTGGTCGTGAAGGCCCAAATGATTCTGTGAAGAGTGGAGAGTGTGTGTGAGGGGTATATCGGGTCATCCACAATGTTGTTGGCCTTGCGGATGCAGCATGTTGTGTAAATGTCCATGATAGAGGGAAGAGAGACTCCAATGATCTTCTCAACTTACCTCACAATCTGCTGCAGTGACGTGTGATCCAGGACGGTGCATTTCCCAAAACAGACAGTGATGCAGCTGCTCAGGATGCTCTCTATGTTCCCTCTGTAGAACGTAGTCAGGATGGGGGGGAGGGAAGCCTTCAGCTGCTGAGGGATGATTGTGTTGAATGCTGAACTAGAGTCTAAGAACAGCGTTCGTATGTGTGTCTTTATTGTCGAGGTGGGTGAAGTCTAAATGAAGGGCCGTGGCAATGGCATCGTCCGTGGAGCGGTTTGGACGATGCGCAAACTGTAAGGGGTCCAGTGAGGGTGGTAACTGGGTCTTCATGTGCCTCATGACGAGCTTCTCAAAGCACTAAATTAAAATGGGTGTGAGTGCGATGGGCATTGAGGCAGGACACTGTAGACTTCTTTGGGACAGGGACAATGGTGGTTGTCTTGAGGCACATAAGAACAACTGCGCTGCTCAGGGAAGGGTTGAAGATGTCAGTAAAGACATCTGCTAGCTGTTCTGCGCATTCCCTGAGCACCCTGCCAGGAATGTTGTCTGGTCCAGCAACCTTCCGTGGGTTAACTCTGCATAGAGTTCCTCTCACATCGGCCGCTAAAGCTGTCTTGTAGTTCGTGATCGCCTGTATGCCCTGCCACATGTGTCGAGTGTGGATTGTCTGGGCATGTGCGCGCTTTACTTCTCTGATGGCTCGGGACAGTTTGACCCTTGCTGTTCTTAGGGCTGCTGTCCCCTGTTCTGAAGGCTAGGGCTCTAGTCTATAGCAGCGCACGCACTTTAGCAGCCATCCACGGCTTTTAACGCTTTTAATAATAAAGCATTATTAGTGATTTATTAGAGATTAATAGAGGTTTTTAAACATCCACACCAAATCATTACCAAATTAAAAAGAAATAGAAGCACAGAAGCAGATTATATTATTATTAGAAACAGTTATAATGATTTATGAATATGTTTCATATGTACAAGAAAGAGAATAATATACAGGTAAATGCATGAAGACAATACATAAACCTTTAATACATTGATAGGAGCCTGTGATGATTAGTCCTATGCCAGTAAACAAAATGCAACTGATCCCAGCAAGTGCTGCAAACAAACATAACAATAAAGTTAAATAAAATTATATTTATGTACAAAGTTTTGACCAAACCTGTATAATTAAGGTATCCTAACAGACATATATACCTGTTGATGCCTGTTCTCTCTCAGTACACTCAGTGGAGGATATGTTGGCAGTGATGGGTTGGCTCAGGGTGCAGTGGTTGACCCAGCTGACGTATATCATTTTCTGTGGTGTTTGTGATGACAGGTGAAGGCACGATGTGAGGCTGTAGGATCCATCTGTGTTGTTTCTATAATTCCAGTTGATGTCAGATGTGTTTTGATTTTCTTCAAATGGACATTCAAGTGAAGTGTTCATGTAACTGATGCATTTTCCATCTCACAAGACCTGCTCCAAATCAGCAGGATAAAATTCTTCAGCAGCACAAAGAATTGTGGGAGCTCTGCCAGACCTCTTGACACATGACATGGATCAAAATGAAAAGACAATCATGCTAATAAATGTTATTTATATGTAAACTCAAGCTAAATATAATTTGTATTTCCCCTATATTGTTACAGATTCTGTATTAATCACTATCCAGTTATCTCTTCTTTCTTTTTTAAGCAATGAAAATTATTGCTTTTTCTTCATAGACAGCTTTAAGATTTTGAACATGGTTTTGTGGTTACAATCTCTGCTTAAGGGCTTGGGTTTGAACTTTGTGTTGTTACTGACTGTGGAAGAATATTTAGTTATTTTATGTACCTTTCAGGATCTTTTTATAAATACAAAGAGACTAGCTTAAGTATATAGTTCCAACTCAATTCAAGAAGTTTTATTGTCATTTTAACCTTATTTATCTGCTGCAGTAGACAGTGAAATTAAACCCTGCTGCTCCAGAACTATGTTGCTACATAAAGTGCAGAGCTACATAAAACAATACAGAACTAAACACACTACACAATACTGCAATAAATTGAACAATGTCAGGTGACGACACATCATGTCAATATTACACAGAATCTCAATATTAATATATTTGAATAGTCGTCATCTTACCTAGTACATGAACGAACATCCTTTTCTTTCCTACACATCTTGTAGGAGGTGGTACCTGCTCCTCCACAGTTAAGGCGTAAACACCAGAATTACTTATTTGAAGATTTACCAGCCCAAAATCTATTTTCTCTGTTTCTTGAATCTAAATAAATCTGATGTGGCATTCACAGGATGCTTTAATCCAGGATTTATTTAGGAACATGTACGAACACAGTAAATATGCTGAAATACCGAAATGTTGAAAATATACAACTGAGTGTAGACATTCCCATATGAGCCGTCTGTGTTGCATTCAATTCGTTGCAATTCTGTGTTTTTGTGGCTAAATAAATAAATAAATAAATGAATAAAACAGTGATATATATTAAATTCTTTTCTTTATTAAATAATGCAATGAAGAAATGGGGGTGTATAAACTGAAGCATACACACAGAGCAGATAAAACAGCACTTCCTTATTGATGCCTATAAATTGTAGAGAAAACGATCATAAGGTTTAGAATGACAAGACAAAATCATTTATTTATTTATTTATTTGCTAAAAATAAGTTTGAATTTTAATTGCACTCAATCTGTAGAAATGATGTATATGCAAATACTTTTTTTCTGACATATCATAGAAAACCATACTCACTATACTCTTTCTTATCATCTCAAACCGCAATACATGCACCCTGAATATGTCACTTTTTCTGGCTATCATTCTGCCTTGTACATTGTGAAATAAAGCGGGGCTGTGAACTCTAAAGCAGGTCTGTTGCTACGGTTTACTTGTGAAATGCAGTAGCAGTTTGTAAGTCATTGCCAGTGTGTTTACAGCTACAACGTCATTACAACTGTGTTGAATTGTCTGAATCCAAGCATCAATAGCAGTATTTTATTTAAAATTATTTTGTTTATTCTGTATTTAATTTAAAGCTCTGGCAGGACACATTCACAGTTTAGCAGAACCTGGAAACAACAAATAAAAGTCTGTAAACTGAAACCCTTGAATCTCCAGAAAATGCCTGAACCAAGCAATAATCTTGTATATAATATGGACAGACCTAAAGTGGTCATACATTCTTTAAATAGATCTTATATTGCATATACCATTCACAGAATCTTTTCATTATTGTGAAACAATGGGCATATTGTTAATGTCTTTGTTTATACGGATCCAGATTGCGTCTGAGACCGAGGTTATTTTATAGAGTTACAACAGAAGTGTAATTTTTACATTACATGAGATGAGACATAAGATCTTTTTTTAATCTTTACACGCGGGGGTGGACTTGCAAAGTGAAGTTCATGAGAACACAGGAAGTTTGTGACAGAAAAACAAACTTGACATACTGTCCTTATTCAATTCTATCGCCTTCAACCACAAGCCCCAGGCAGAGGAAAACATTTTCAGCACAGACATGTAAGGGCTAGCCTAGAGGATGATGGTAGTTTAAGGTGGTTTAATTTTGGACCAGCTTGTCTAAGTACTTTGTCTCAGGTAAAGGTTACCCAGTGAACAACCAGACCATATTTGAAAATTTTGTCTAAGCACTGTTTGTTGTAGTCAGACACACCACTTCACAGGTCTTTTGGCGTCTCCTCATCTATTCCTGATGACCAGAGCTTCAGATAGATGGAAGTCAACATGTTTTTTTAGTAGTGAAACCTTGTGATAATGGCAGATCAGAGTGCAATGATAATGGGAAACAAGGGACATTGTGGCAAGTGTGAAGATCTCACTGCATTGTGGGCAGATGACAGAAGGCTTGACCAATTATGATGCAATTGTTCAAGAAAGGCCACAATAATATTTTGTTTACCAAACAGTTGATCTCTGTATTTCTGGGTGACCTGAGAGAAGTAAGTGTAAATCTATTTCCAAATTTCCAAACTGCCTTTAGATTGAGATTCAGAGATTAGAGTGAAATTCAGAAGCACTTTATTATGAAGGCCAAGCATACAAACTAATAAAATCAAATAGAGAAAACCAAGGCTCCAAGGCTCCAAGGCTCATAATTCCTTCAGCAAAGCATGTGTTGCTGAACTTAATGGATTTCTACTGTACAGTATACTGTGACATGGAGTTTTGCTGGTGGAGGCTGAACTAGAATTAGGGAGATTGTGACCTCTACTGGCAGGGAGGAGTACCCTCTCATGTTATTCAATAGTACTAGTACTCCTCGTCATCAAAACGTCTTTCTTCAGCCTCTTGAAAACCTTGGCACATATCATTGTATAAAGCTGTGTAGTTATTATTTTGAGTGTATTTTCTGGTTTGCATTGGGGCCTTAACCTTAAATGTTCTTCATGTTGCCTGCAACTTGAACTGTGACAGAAAACAATTGAAGAGTACACACCACATGAATAACATCTTTTAGTATATTCACAGGAGGAGTTAGTGCTGTTCATCAGCTGCACGGTGAGAGATGGTGGATGTGCAGAAGTGTTTTTTAAAGCAAACATACAACATACAGCGTGAATAAGACAAACATAATATTATATTGTATATATATTATATTATATATATAGTGAAGTCTAAAAGCTCTCACTCTCACTCATTTTCTACCGCTTATCCGAACTACCTCGGGTCACGGGGAGCCTGTGCCTATCTCAGGCGTCTTTGGGCATCAAGGCAGGATACACCCTGGACAGAGTTCCAACCCATCGCAGGGCACACACACACACACACTCTCATTCACTCACGCAATCACACACTACGGACAATTTTCCAGCGATGCCAATCAACCTACCATGCATGTGTTTGGACCGGGGGAGGAAACCGGAGTACCCGAAGGAAACCCCCGAGGCACGGGGAGAACAGGTATCACCTCCATACACACAAGGCGGAGGCGGGAATCGAACCCCCAACCCTGGAGGTGTGAGGCGAACGTGCTAACCACAAAGCCACCGTGCCCCCCAAGTCTAAAAGCAATTAAACATATTTAAAGACAGGTTCTGCGGCTGCTTTGATTTTCTAGATTTCAGATTATGCAAATCATCTTTGTGACCACCTCAAGGTTGCAGAGTAAAAGAAGGAAGTTGGAACTTAAGATGGGTGGAATGAACTTCCTCTAGGGGGCCGAACAGCTTCAAACGATGGTTGAAGACCTACTTCTTCATGAAATGCTTGAACTAGCATTTTCTCCCCTGTGTGTTGTATGTGTGTATGTATTTATAAAATTAAAAAAATAAAAATACAAAAATAAATAAACAAACTTTAAACAGTGTTTCAGTCTTATGGTATTACAGTATATACGCTCTGGATAAGGTCGTCTGGCAAATGCTGAAAATGTAAATGTACTTGTGTGTCTATGCCAACAAAAAACAGGGAAATGAGGACTGAAAATGAGGACTGAAACAAGGAAAGCATAATATGCTGCAAAAATGATAAACAATAAACAATCATATATGATACTATATAAATAATACTCTACAATGATACGGCATATTTCATCATGCTTTCATTTTGCTATTTTTAAGTTATTTCAATTATTAAAACATTGCCATTTTTAATTCCATGTTATTCAGCAAAAAGTTAAAAGTGGGAATGAAATAGCTTACCAGTATTTGAGTAGCAAAAATGAAGAGCTAGAAGAAAGCACAAGAGCCCTGAAAACATTTTTACAGAAAGTTTTAAACAAACATATGTAGGAGTATTTATTAGGTCTAGTGCCCTCCTACACACACACACACACACACACACACACACACACACATCACATCAGTTCCTGTCCAGATGAGCACCAACCCACAACCACTACAAGTGAAAAAATAACTGAGATGTATATTCAGGTTAGGATGACTGAACACCGATTAGGGTTAGGGTTATTCCAACAGTAAAAATAATCTTTAAACCATTTATGGTAAAGAGCACAAAAAGGTTTTCATTTATATACAGAATAAATTATTCAAATATCTAAAAGATAGATTTGCCAGTATTTAAAGTTTGCATTTATAGATTGAGACTAATTGTAAACAGAGATATACAGAATCAATGAAAATATTTAATGAATAGCTTAATTTTACTCTTAGGTCAGTTCTGCTTTCTGAAGAAGTCTTTGAAATGGTACTTCCTTTTAAGGAATACAAGAGACACTGGCCACAGTATTTCATAACAGCAGTACATGACTTAAACTAGAAGCAAAAACACTCCTTAGAATGTAAGTATTTGCAGTTGATTTGAGAAGTAAACATTTACTTTGTGCATACTTCTATATAAACCAGTCCTGGAATAAACAGTCGTGCAATAACAACATCAGATTTGTATGGATTCCAGAAACAGAGCAAATATCGTTTGACTTGCTAAATATTCAGATAAATCAAACCTATGAAACCCAGATAGGCACGGCCATCTCGATCACCCGTGAACAGAGAATCAGATTCAAATGCAGGATTGAGTAAAAACACGACTTTAGGGAACTGTAAGTAAAAATTAGACCAATAAATCTGTAAACCGGGGGCACGGTGGCTTAGTGGTTAGCATGTTTGCCTCACACCTCCAGGGTTGGGGGTTCGATTCCCGCCTCCGCCTTGTGTGTGTGGAGTTTGCATGTTCTCCCCGTGCCTCGGGGGTTTCCTCCGGGTGCTCCGGTTTCCTCCCCCATTCCAAAGACATGCATGGTAGGTTGATTGGCATCTCTGGAAAATTGTCCGTAGTGTGTGATTGCGTGAGTGAATGAGAGTGTGTGTGTGCCCTGCGATGGCACTCCGTCCAGGGTGTATCCTGCCTTGATGCCCGATGACGCCTGAGATAGGCACAGGCCTCCCGTGACCCGAGAAGTTTGGATAAGTGGTAGAAAATGATTGAATGAATGAATGAATGAATGAATGAATCTGTAAACCTAATAACCTGTAAAACTCAATCAAAAAACAAACTGAAATCTTTGTTGGACGAGTAAAAACAATTTAATGCCATAATTTAAAGTGCCTCTGATTAACCCCAAATAAAGTTAAGCTGTTCTAGTAGGCATTTCCTGGCACTTTCTTAGTCGTATAATACAGCAAAAGCCATGATCTGCAGAGAGCTACCAAAGCATCAGAGAGATCTCATTATTAAAGGTATCAGTCAGGAGAAGTGTATAAAAGAATTTCCAAGGCAATAGATATACCATGGAACACATTTAAGACAGTAATCTTTAAGTATGATATAGTATGAATAATAATAATTAAGTATGATATAGTATTTAAGTATGAAAATATGGCACAACAGTGACAATACCAAGAACTGGATGTCCCTCAATAATTGATTAAAAAATAACAGAAGAAGTCTGGTCAGGGCTGCCAGGAGTCCTACGGAAACATTTAAGGAGCTGCAGGAATTTCTGGCAAGTACTGGCTGGGCAATGGGGTAAGGTGGCATGGCAGAGGCTTTTTCTTATGAAGAAAATCATCCAAGCCAAGCTAAATTTTTCAAAAACACATTTAAAGTCTCCCAAAAGCATGTGGGAAAATATGTTATAGTTTGATAAAACCAAGGTTGAACATTTTGCCATAATTCCAGAAGCATGTTTGGAGCAAAAACAACACTGCGCGTCGCTAAAAGAACACAATACTCACAGTGAAGCGTGGTGGTGGTAGCATTATGCTTTGAGGCTGTTTTTTTTTTAGCTGGGAGTCGGACCTTAGTCAAGGTAGAGGGAATAATGAACAGTTCCATACACCCGACAGTAGTGCCACATAACATTCGGGTTTCTGCTAGAAAGCTAAAGATGAAGAGGAATTTAATCATTCGGCAGGACAAAGGCCCAAAGCATACATCCAAATCAACAAAAGAATGGCTTCACCAGAAGTAGATTAAAGTTTTTGAAGAGTCCAGACCTGAATTCAACTGAAAATCTGTGTAGTGATTTGAAGAGAACTGTGCACAGGAGATACACTCGCATGAAAGTAATGACACTTTTACAGTAATCAAAACCTCTTTTTTTGAACTGGATGCATTTGCTTCAGCTCATGTTGTTAATAGCCAAAACTGAGAGAGTGAGAGAGGTTCAGATGTAACCACAGCATCAGAAGTAGACCAAAGATGATATAGAGTGGTTCGATTCACAAACCTCAACCCATTTAAAATATTAAAGTTACACACTGACTTTTTTTAATATTCATTTGTTTTACATGTTTATTTTATGTCTTCAGTATTAGCATCAAAAAAAGAACATGTATGGCAGTAAAAAATATATATATATTACACAATACACCACATTTCAGACAAAAATCATAATGAAGTCTGTCTTGATTTATCTGCAAATACAGAAAAAGGTATGACAGTCAGCATCACCAGAAGAACTGTGACAGATGCTGCAAGATGCTCAAAAAAACTGCACAAGACAGTCGCTGCATTCATAAACAGAAAAGAGTTTTACTGCTTTTACTAATGGATTTTTGTATAAATGTTTCATATGTATTTGTGTGTGTGTGTGAAGAAAAACTTACTGAGGTGCTGAAAGTAAATTTCAATGAACAAAGCAGTGCAAATCAACAAGCCAAAGATGGGCCCCACGACTATACAACGAACAAAAATACCTGTAAAGATATCAACAGTACGTGATACATTATTACTCGTTATTCTGCACTTAACTGAATACCAGAGGTGGGGTAGCAGTAAAACTTTTTAAAGCAATAAACAGATACTAATATACAAATATACAATATACAAACTTTGAACATAAAAAGCATCAGATTAAAGATTCATACCTGTGAATTCCGCTTCTGTCTCGGTGCATTCATCAGATGACATGATAACAGTGATTGGTTCAATCAGTGTTGAGTGATTCACCCAGCAGAAGTACATCACCTGCTCTGCTATGTTTGATGACAGGTGAAGGTATGACATAAGGCTGTAGGACCCATCTGTGTTGTTTTTGAAGGTCCAGTTGATGTGAGAAGTGCTCAGATTTTCATCGTAATTTGGTCTTTGAAGTGATGTGTTCAGGTAACTGATGTACTCTCCATCTCTGAGCCAGGCCTGTTTCAGATCAGCAGGGTAAAAGCCCTCAGTAGCACAAAGCATAGTGGGAGTTCCATCAGGCTCTTTCACACATGCCACAGAAACAGATGGAGATGCTGCAGTGACCAAAGGGGGTGGGGGGTGGGGTAAACATGAACTGCCCTTCGAACTTTTTTGTCAAAACAATAAAAGCTATAGGTAGGGGAGTTATCTACAATTGTAGATTACTTTAGAAAATATATACTAGCAAAACTATACACTCAATACACAACAGGTCTCTCCTTTGCAACATTTTCCACCATTTTGGCTACTTTTGTAGTTTAAGTCAATTTTTATTAACAGAGTAGACTACAGCAACTTACTCCTAGTCAGAATTGTATTTTTTTTTTATTTTATTTTTAATCTACCCGAGTTTTTGCACATCACCCCTCAGCTGTATTTCCTCCAGCAGCTTCCACCTACACCACAAATTTAACTAATGTTTTTCATTAGTAGATTGTTTGTAAATAAATTTTAGATTATTTAACCAATTTCTAGATATTTTTTACTTCTTTCTCTTCAACTGTTCATGTATTTATTTATTTATTTATTTATTTTACTAAAAAAGCAAAATTATGTGACAGACTATTTTAGGCTTAATTAGTAAATGTGTCTAGAAATAGGCTTAATAGGCATAACGGTCATGTATTTGTTATATAATAATCGAATGACTCTTTAAAATTTTATGCGAAGTATCTTTACTTTCTATCAATACTGCAGAGTAGCTGAATGTACTTTCATCCATGAAAATCAATTTTTTTATTTAAATTTATATAAAGAATATTCAGCAAAGATCATTCACAAACAATTTAAAAGATCTAGATGTTAAAAGTAGATGTTTTTGTAATAATGTAATAATGCACTAAGCAAGATATATGTACATGTATAATTCATTACAATGCGATGCTATATGCAAGCATGTTCATGTGAGCAAATGAATGAATAAATAAATCAATAAATAAAATGATTAAATTCTTACCTATTACTTGAATCAATGTCCTCTGGATTAACACACAGTGTGTAGGAGGTGGGAAGTACTGAATTACTGTACATGTGTAATCAGCAGAATGATTTATCTGAATATTTAGCAAGTCAAACGATATTTGCTCTGTTTCTGGAATCCATACAAATCTAATGTTGTCATTGCACGACTGCTTATTCCAGGATTGGTTTATATAGAAGTATGCACAAAGTAAATGTTTTCTTCTCAAATCAACTGCAAAAGCAACACCCTTGTCTCTGAGACAAAAGTTCTGTTTTTGATAACAATTGATGCTGGTTGACGATCCTTGACGTACTACCTGTGTTGAATTAAAATTACGGCAAGTCCATGTTTTCACAGCTGAAAGAGAATTTGAGAAGTGATTTAAAATTGTTATGCTGCTTAGTGTGAGCCAGAAGATAGTTGTTTGCATCGAATAAGTCTATGTTTTTATGTAATGCTGTTATAAATGATGTTACCTTGATAATCTGAATATAATTAGCCTGAACAAACATGTGGTAAACTTGTTAGTGATACCACTTACCATTTATTCCCCTTACTTCCACTATATTGTTACAGATTCTGTATTAATCACTATCCAGTTGTCTCTTCTTTCTTTTTTTAAGCAATGAAAATTATTGCTTTTTCTTCATAGACAGCTTTAAGGTTTTGAACATGGTTTTGTGGTTACAATCTCTGCTTAAGGGCTTGGGTTTGAACTTTGTGTTGTTACTGACTGTGGAAGAATATTTAGTTCTTTTACTGTATGTACCTTTCAGGATCTTTTTATAAATACAAAGAGACTAGCTTAAGTATATAGTTCCAACTCAAGTCAAGAAGTTTTATTGTCATTTTAACCTTATTTATCTGCTGCAGTAGACAGTGAAATGAAACCCTGCTGCTCCAGAACTATGTTGCTACATAAAGCGCAGAGCTACATAAAACAATACAGAACTAAACACACTACACAATACTACAATAAATTGAACAATGTCAGGTGACGACACATCATGTCAATATTACACAGAATCTCAATATTAATATATTTGAATAGTCGTCATCTTACCTAGTACATGAACGAACATCCTTTTCTTTCCTACACATCTTGTAGGAGGTGGTACCTGCTCCTCCACAGTTAAGTCATAAACACCAGAATTACTTATTTGAAGATTTACCAGCCCAACATCTATTTTCTCTGTTTCTTGAATCTAAATAAATCTGATGTGGCATTCACAGGATGCTTTAATCCAGGATTTATTTAGGAACATGTACGAACACAGTAAATATGCTGAAATACCGAAATGTTGAAAATATACAACTGAGTGTAGACATTCCCATATGAGCCGTCTGTGTTGCATTCAATTCGTTGCAATTCTGTGTTTTTGTGACTAAATAAATAAATAAAACAGTGATATATATTAAATTCTTTTCTTTATTAAATAATGCAATGAAGAAATGGGGGTGTATAAACTGAGGGAAATAACAGAAGCATCCACACAGAGCAGATAAAACAGCACTTCCTTATTGATGCCTATAAATTGTAGAGAAAACATAAGGTTTAGAATGACAAGACAAAATCATTTATTTATTTATTTATTTGCTAAAAATAAGTTAGAATTTTAATTGCACTCAATCTGTAGAAATGATGTATATGCAAATACTTTTTTTCCTGACATATCATAGAAAACCATACTCACTATACTCTTTCTTATCATCTCAAACCGCAGAACATGCACCTGTCAGGGAGCTACCTGACTCTTCTCTCGTGCGTGCCCCGCCCCCACGGAGCGGCTCGCCGGCGTACTAATTACACACACCGGACTCGCGTTTCAACCTCATCAACCACCATATATAATCCCCTCTCTCACTCTAACCTCCGTCCGTTATTATCTACGGTTCGGCTGTGCTTTTCACTACACGCCTGTGTAAATGCCCAGCTTCGCGCTTCGGCTAAAGCGCTCCCAAGGATTTGGACACAGACTGCCTTTTGCATTCACTTCCGGACTTCGTGGGCCGCGCTCCCTAGCGCACCACCGGATATATCATTGTCTCTGCTAACCAGTGTGTTTATGGCATTAAAACTGTTTGCCTTCACTTCGGCTTCCACCTCTGTGTTTAGCATAACAGAATAACGGACCTCAAAAAAAAAAAAAAAAAAAAGGAAAAGAGAAAAGAGGGGATTTTTCTTACCGGAACATGGAGAACCGACCCAGCACATCCTCCGATCCGGTTCAGGATCTAGTCGCCGCGCTTCGAGCCGCCTTTCCCCCCACCGCCGCTCGTCCGGACACCCCCGCTATCACCGGCAGTCCCATGGCGCTCCCGGGAACTTTTTGCGGCTTCCTACTCCAGGTGAACCTCTACATGGAGATGCAGCCTCAGCGCTTTCCTTCCGAGCGCTCCAAGATGGACGTATACGCTCATTTCGCGGCACACTTTCGCGAAGTTTTTAGTGCCGCTTCCGGGGTCCTATCCACAGCGGACCAGCTGCTTAGCTTGCGCCAGGGGAAGGATGACATCACGGCGTACATCTTGCGTTTCCGCACCTTGGCGGCATCTAGTGGCTGGAACGAGGCGGCGCTACTGGGGGTATATCGGCTGGGTCTTTCTCCCGAGATTAAACAGGCCATGGCGGTGTTTGATGACGCTACGGGGTTGGAGGACTTCATTGGGAAATCCATCGGCCTTTCTCAGCAACTGTCCGCATGCCACCCCATGTCACTAACCTCGGGGGAACAGCCTGGACTGGCAGCCACCCCTGATGCCGAACCCATGCAGCTGGGTTCTCAGAGGCTTCCCCGGTGGGGGAGGAACAGCCGCCGGGCTTCGGGCAAGTGCCAGTATGGTGGGAGCCCTGGCCACTCCAGCGCCAGATGCCCCACGTGTCCTGCTCCGGCAGCGGTGAGTACGGTAGAGTTTCCATCTGACATTTCTACTGTCCACACTCCCGTTGACGCCTCTCTCTCTCTCTCTCTCTCTCTCTCTCTCTCTCTCTCTCTCTCTCTCTCTCTCTCTCTCTCTGTCTGTGGATGCGCTGGTGGACTCCGGCTCGGCAGGGAACTTCATCTCTCAAGCCTGCCTCAACAGCTTGCAGCTCCCCCGGGAGAGGGGTTCCCAGGACTTAGCCGTCCAGACCATCCAGGGACGCCCACTGGGTCGGGGCTGGGTGAAGTACTGTGCGCCCATAGTGACTCTATGCGTGGGGCTGTTCCATAGGGAGGAAATAAGGTTCATGGTGCTCGATGAGTCCACTGTCAGCGTGATCCTGGGTAGGCCCTGGCTGAAACAGCATGCCCCTGCATGCTCCTGGGACCCCTGCGATATCCTGCAATGGAGTGACCACTGCCGGGAACACTGCCTCTCCCGGCTGCCATCCAGGGTCCCCAATGCCCTGGTAGGCGCCACCAGGGTGGAGGAAGCTACGACATCCCAGCAGGCAGAGATCCCCACGGAGTACCAGGCCTTCAAGGGCGTGTTCTGTGCCCAGGCGGCTACTCGTGTCCCCCCTCACCGGCTCGGGGACTGCTGCATCGACCTGCTTCCCGGGGCTAAGCTGCCAAGGGGCCGAGTCTACCCCCTTTCCACTCCAGAACATCAGGCTATGGAGGAGTACGTCCAGCAGGCTCTCCGGCAGGGGTATATCACGAAGTCATCCTCCCCGGCTGCGTCGAGCTTTTTCTTTGTGGGGAAGAAGGACGGGGGGGCTACGTCCATGCATTGATTACCGACAGCTTAACGCCCAGATCTCCCCTCTCCCTTACCCTCTCCCGCTTGTCCCAGCAGCTCTGGAAGCCCTAAGGGAGGCACGGGTGTTCACTAAACTTGATCTCCGGAGCGCGTATAACCTGGTACGCATCAGGAAGGGGGACGAGTGGAAGACCGCCTTCATAACGCCCTCCGGACACTACGAATACCGGGTCATGCCGTACGGCCTATCTATCGCCCCAGCTGTGTTCCAGGGGTTCATGAACGAGGTGCTCCGACCCTTCCTACAAAGGTACGTCATGGTTTGCATCGATGACATCCTGATATACTCAAGGAACCTGGAGGAGCACCATCACCACATCCGTGAGGTCCTAGGGGCACTTCGTTCCCAACAGCTCTACCTTAACCTCTCCAAGTGTGAGTTTCACCGTGAGGAGGTGCAGTTTCTGGGCTACGTCATCAGTGCACGGGGGATACAGATGAACGACAGGAAGGTAAAAGCAGTGAGGAACTGGCCCGTTCCAGGGACGATTAAGGAACTCCAACGCTTCTTGGGCTTCGCTAACTTCTACCGTCGGTTCATTCAGGGTTACAGCCAGATCACCACTCCCCTTTTGCTCCGCTCCCGTGTTACGTCATCCAGACCCCCGGAGGCCCTTTGTGGTGGAGGTGGACGCCTCCTCAACGGGGTGGGGGCCGCTCTCTCTCAGCGATCAGGCACCCCACCACGGCTCCACCCGTGCGCTTTCTTCTCACACAAGCTCTCGGCGGCAGAGCAAAACTACGACATCGGCAACCGTGAGCTTCTGGCTATTAAGCTCGCCCTGGATGAGTGGAGGCACTGGTTGGAGGGTGCAGAGCACCCGTTTACTGTGGTCACAGACCACAAGAATCTCCAGTACCTGCGGGAGGCCCGGAGACTCAATGCCAGGCAGGCTCGCTGGGCCCTCTTCTTCACTCGGTTCCAATTTCACGTCACCTACCGAGCTGGGGCACTTAACAGAAAGGCCGACACCCTGTCCCGGCTGTTCGGGCCTGAGGAACCCAGACATCCGGACCCCATTCTTCCCCCTTTGATCGTCGTGGGGCCTATTGTCTGGGACATGGACAGCGAGATCCGTGCTGCCTCCATCCAGGAGCCCGCCCCCGGAGGCTGCCCTGAGGGAAGGGTCTTTGTTCCCACATCCTGCCGTGGTGGGCTAATCCAGTCGGTGCATGAGGGACCGGGCACGGGCCACCCAGGAGAGAAGAGGACAGTCCAGCTCCTTCAGGCTCGCTACTGGTGGCCGAGGATGGCAGAAGAGGTTACCCGCTACGTCCAGGAGTGTTCCACCTGCGCCATGGCCAAGGTACCTCGCCACCTGCCCGTCGGCAAGTTGGTGCCGCTCCCCGTCACTCGGCGCCCCTGGTCACACCTAGGGATCGACTTCTTGACCGACTTGCCACGGACAGGGGGTAACGCGTGTATCCTGGTAGCGGTGGACCGCTTCTCTAAAGCCTGCCGACTTGTGCCTCTGAAGGGGCTGCCCACGGCCCTCGAGACAGCCGAGGCCCTGTTTCATTATGTGTTCAGGAATTTAGGTCTCCCGGAGGAGATAGTTTCGGACTGTGGGCCCCAGTTCTCATCTCGGGTTTGGCGTGCCTTCTTCCAGCTCCTGGGGGTGTCAGTGAATCTGACCTCAGGTTACCACCCTCAGTCCAACGGCCAGGCGGAACGCAAGATTCAGGAGCTGAACAGGTACTTGAGGACTTACTGCAGCCAAGATCAGGGAGAACTCGGAACTCAGAACTCGCTTCGCAAGGACTCCACGGGCCTCACCCCTTTCCAATGCGTGCTGGGGTTCCAGCCGCCCTTGTTCCCATGGTCGGACCAGCCCAGCGGCGTGCCTTCGGTGGACGCCTGGTTCCGGGAGAGCAACCGGGTCTGGCAGGCTGACGCGAGACGTCTGGAGGCACCTAGTTACCGCCCCGGGGATCGAGTGTGGCTCTCTACAAAGGACCTGAAGATGAAACTGCCGTGCCGCAAGCTCAGCCCCCGGTTCATTGGGCCATTCAGGATCTCCAGGAAGATCAGTGACGTGTCCTACCGGCTGGAGCTGCCACAGAGGTACCGCATACACCCAACCTTTCACATGTCTGTCTCGCCCATTCTCGCCCTCCAGGTGGCCCCGTGGCGCCCGTCCAGCCGGAGGTCGTAGCTCAGCCTGGCATCTACGTAGTGCGGGAGGTTCTTGACTCCAGACGGCGCGGGGGTCGCCTCGAATACCTGGTGGTCTGGGAAGGGTACGGCGCTGAGGATCGTTCTTGGGTAGCACGGCAGGACGTGCTGGACCCGGGTCTGCTAGCAGAGTTTCATGCTGCCCACCCGCACCACTCGGTGCCCAGGGCTAGGGGTCGTCCTCGTCGCAGGGTCAGGGCGTCCGGAGCCGCCCCTGGGGGAGGGGGTGGTGTCAGGGAGCTACCTGACTCTTCTCCCGTGCGTGCCCCACCCGCACGGAGCGGCTCGCCGGCGTACTAATTACACACACCGGACTCGCGTTTCAACCTCATCAACCACCATATATAATCCCCTCTCTCACTCTAACCTCCGTCCGTTATTATCTACGGTTCGGCTGTGCTTTTCACTACACGCCTGTGTAAATGCCCAGCTTCGCGCTTCGGCTAAAGCGCTCCCTAGGATTTGGACACAGACTGCCTTTTGCATTCACTTCCGGACTTCGTGGGCCGCGCTCCCTAGCGCACCACCGGATATATCATTTGTCTCTGCTAACCAGTGTGTTTATGGCATTAAAACTGTTTGCCTTCACTTCGGCTTCCACCTCTGTGTCTAGCATAACAGCACCCTGTATATGTCACTTTTTCTGGCTATCATTCTGCCTTGTACATTGTGAAATAAAGCGGGGCTGTGAACTCTAAAGCAGGTCTGTTGAAACGGTTTACTTGTTGTGAAATGCAGTTTGTAAGTTACTGCCAGTGTGTTTACAGCTACAACGTTATTACAACTGTGTTGAATTGTCTGAATCCAAGCATCAATAGCAGTATTTTATTTTAAATTATTTTGTTTAATCTGTATTTAATTTAAAGCTCTGGCAGGACACATTCACAGTTTAGCAGAACCTGGAAACAACAAATAAAAGTCTGTAAACTGAAACCCTTGAATCTCCAGAAAATGCCTGAACCAAGCAATAATCTTGTATATAATATGGACAGACCTAAAGTGGTCATACATTCTTTAAATAGATCTTATATTGCATATACCATTCACAGAATATTTTCATTATTGTGAAACAATGGGCATATTGTTAATGTCTTTGTTTATACGGATCCAGATTGCGTCTGAGACCGAGGTTATTTTATAGAGTTACAACAGAAGTGTAATTTTTACATTACATGAGATGAGAGATAGGCTCTTTTTTTAATCTTTACACGCGGGGGTGGACTTGTGAAGTTCATGAGAACACAGGAAGTTTGTGACAGAAAAACAAACTTGACATACTGTCCTTATTCAATTCTATCGCCTTCACAAGCCCCAGGCAGAGGAAAACATTTTCAGCACAGACACTGCATGTGACATGTAAGGGCTAGCCTAGAGGATGATGGTAGTTTAAGGTGGTTTAATTCTGGACCAGCTTGTCTAAGTACTTTGTCTCAGGTAAAGGTTACCCAGTGAACAACCAGACCATAGCTGTGAATGCAATCTTCATGTCTTGTCTATTTGAAAATTTTGTCTAAGCACTGTTTGTTGTAGTCAGACACACCACATCACAGGTCTTTTGGCGTCTCCTCATCTATTCCTGATGACCAGAGCTTCAGATAGATGGAAGTCAACATGTTTTTTTTAGTAGTGAAACCTTGTGATAATGGCAGATCAGAGTGCAATGATAATGGGAAACAAGGGACATTGTGGCAAGTGTGAAGATCTCACTGCATTGTGGGCAGATGACAGAAGGCTCGACCAATTATGATGCAATTGTTCAAGAAAGGCCACAATAATATTTTGTTTACCAAACAGTTGATCTCTGTATTTCTGGGTGACCTGAGAGAAGTAAGTGTAAATCTATTTCCAAATTTCCAAACTGCCTTTAGATTGAGAGATTCAGAGATTAGAGTGAAATTCAGAAGCACTTTATTATGAAGGCCAAGCATACAAACTAATAAAATCAAATAGAGAAAACCAAGGCTCCAAGGCTCATAATTCCTTCAGCAAAGCATGTGTTGCTGAACTTAATGGATTTCTACTGTACAGTATACTGTGACATGGAGTTTTGCTGGTGGAGGCTGAACTAGAATTAGGGAGATTGTGACCTCTATTGGCAGGGAGGAGTACCCTCTCATGTTATTCAATAGTACTAGTACTCCTCGTCATCAAAACGTCTTTCTTGGTTGCAGTTTGCAGTGTTGAAGGACTAGACCTGAGTGTGAGCGACAAGTTCAGGTGCCACAGTCCCATCAGCAGTAGACCGGCCACGTCGGGCAGCTGAAAAACACCAATAGTAGTAGTTTATAATATTACATGACAAATATGTATATGTAATAATAAGTATAAACACAAACATACTGAAACATTGGTAGTAAATCTCGACGAACAAAGTAGTGCTGATCAATAAGCCCAAAAGTGTCCCAGTCACTATAACACGCACAGGAGAACCTGGAAAGATATCAATAGTAAGAGGAGCACTCTGTATTCTGCACTTAATTCAATACCTGCAAAAATAAATGTCAATTAATTATGTTGGCTTTGTAGAAGCCAACATTCTGATTTCCTTTATAAGCTTATTATTATTATTATTATTATTATTATTATTATTATTATTCTTAGCCACAAATTTATCAAGAGTAACTCGTCCTAGGGCTTTCGAGCCACATGCACCAAATTCGGATATGTCGTAGACCCTGGTCTGAAGTTTGTTGCTACTACTTTTCTAAGCGATCGGAATTCCGGCATTCCCGGTACGGAAGCTCAAAGTGGCCTTTTTTCGTATCCACTTCCATTATAAATTTTGGAGGTTTATAACTCGGCAAGTTTTCGAGCGATTTACACCAAACTCGGACAGGTTCTTTAAGACGTTACTCCGGACAAAGTTCCGGACTCGGCGTTCCGACGGAACTTTCGGTTTTCCCGTAGTCGACGATGGAACGTCCCATAGACTTGAATGGGGAATTCCTAAAATTCCTCTAAGCTTTCACACACGCAGCGTGCGCAGAGCTCAGGCACGGCTTCTCTCCTGTGTTCTATGCAGTATAATAATAAGTAGAATCCCATAATGACTGCAGTATTGACATGAAATGTCCAAACCCTCAGTAGCCACTTTTTGCCAAAAGTATTGGCACCCCACCGGGTATACTGGTGACGTCACGTGTAGCCCCGCCCCCAGAATAAGCGAAATCAAAAATGAGCACAATATGGACATGTCATATATCAAAACACTCAGCCCAATGAGGGGAACTGCCCCACGTGTATTTTGGTCACGTCACGTGACGTCACGTGTATAGCCCCGCCCCCAAAATAAGCGAAATCAAAACTTTGCACAACATGGACATGTGACATATCAAAACACTCAGCCCAATGAGGGGAAGTGCCTCACGTGTGTTATGGTCACGTCACGTCACGTGTCGTCACGTGTCATCACGTGAAAATAAAAAATTTGCACAACATGGACATGTGACATATCAAAACACTCAACACAATGAGGGGAACTGCCCCACGTGTATTTTGGTAACGTCACGTGACGTCACGTGTAGCCCCGCCCCCAAAATAAGCGACATCAAAAATTTGCACAACATGGACATGTGACATATCAAAACACTCAGCACAATGAGGGGAACTGCCCCACGTGTATTTTGGTCACGTCACGTGACGTCACGTGTAGCCCCGCCCCCAAAATAAGCGAAATCAAAAATTAGCACAACATGGACATGTGACATATCAAAACACTCAGCACAATGAGGGGAACTGCCCCACGTGTATTTTGGTCACGTCACGTGACGTCACGTGTAGCCCCGCCCCCAAAATAAGCGAAATCATAAATTAGCACAACATGGACATGTCATATATCAAAACACTCAGCCCAATGAAGGGAAGTGCCTCACGTGTGTTATGGTCACGTCACGTCACGTGTCGTCAGGTGTCATCACGTGAAAATAAAAAATTTGCACAACACGGACATGTGACATATCAAAACACTCAGCCCAATGAGGGGAAGTGCCTCACTTGTGTTATGGTCACGTCACGTCACGTGTCGTCACGTGTCATCACATGAAAATAAAAAATTTGCACAACATGGACATGTGACATATCAAAACACTCAGCACAATGAGGGGAAACTGCCTCATGGGTATTCGGATCATGTCACATGCTCATGTCCGCTCGCCTCCAAAAGTATTGGCACCCTAGCGGTCCAGTAGCTTTCACAATCTTTCTGTCCACTTGCCTCCAAAAGTAACACTAACCCTTATGTCCACTCGCCTCCAAAAAGCACCGGCCTTTGCGAATACTTGCACCGTCAAAGCCAACATCAAAGTTTGTCTCGACGAACTTTACGAATCTAGTTTTTGCTTGTTTTTTTTTTGTTTTGTTTTTAATAAAGGGCCTTAGTGACAATAGCTAGTTAATATGAATTCAACCAGTTACACCCTCAGCCTCTTGAAAACCTTGGCCTCTTGAAAAATTACTTATTCAATAATTTTACATAATAAATTACAATGGAATAAAGAAAGATGCTTACTTGCTTAATAGTCATATAATCTAGTTTCCAAAAGTGAATTTCCATTTAAAACATCCATATGATGCACCTTAGTTATTTATTTGCTTTTACTAGGTCATTATCAGATTGTATTTTAGTTTGCTTAAGTAACAGCAGCAACAACATACCATAATGTAAAATAAATGATCTATGAATCATATAAACAGATTTATAAGCCTGTAATCCACAGTTTGTATTTTTCAGTTTAAGGATTATTGTCTTTTAAGCACACTTACCTTTTACATGAATGAATATCGTCTCCTGTCCCAAACACCTTTCAGGAGGTGGCAAGATATTGTTGACAGTACATGTGTAAAGACCTGAATTATTTATCTGAAGATTTAAGAGCTGAAATGATATTTCCTTTGTTTCTGGATTCCATGTAAATCTGATGTCATCAATACAGAATTGTTTAGTCCAGGATGTATTGAAATAGAGGTAGTTACACAGGTTATGTTTTGTTCTCAAAGATGCTGTTAGAGATTGACTGTTGTTTTTTCTGTAATGGCAGTTGATGGTGGTTGACAGTCCCTGAGAGATCTGATGGTGGACAATGGACTCTGTCTGATTGACCTCAGTACAACTTTGTGTACTTACGGCTGGGGAAAATAAAACAGTTCAGAAAAAGGGTTGTATTATTTTTCATCCACAAGCCATAAAACAACATCTGTGTAAATTATAATATCTATTATACTATTAAATATATTATTTAAGTAACAGTAATCTTTTCTATTAAATAACATAATAACAGAACAGAATATTATATTACCTGAATGATAACACAGAAGAATCCACACAGAATAGATAAAGCATCTATCCATATTATGCACCTTATTTATTTATTTGCTTTTACTAGGTCATTATCAGATTATATTTTAATTTGCTTAAGTAACATCAGCAACAACATACTGTACCATAATGTAAAATAAATGATCTATGAATCATATAAACAGATTTATAAGCCTGTAATCCACAGTTTAACATATATTCCAGTTTAAGGATTATTGTCTTTTAAACACACTTACCTTTTACATGAATGAATATCGTCTCCTGTCCCAAACACCTTTCAGGAGGTGGGAAGATATTGTCGATAGTACATGTGTAAAGACCTGAATTATTTATCTGAAGATTTAAGAGCTGAAATGATATTTCCTTTGTTTCTGGATTCCATGTAAATCTGATGTCATCAGTACAGAATTGTTTAGTCCAGGATGTATTTAAATAGAGGTATATACACAGGTTATGTGTTGTTCTCAAAGATGCTGTTAGAGATTGACTGTTGCTTTTTCTGTAATGGCAGTTGATGGTGGTTGACAGTCCCTGAGAGATCTGATGGTGGACAATGGACTCTGTCTGATTGACCTCAGTACAACTTTGTGTACTTACGGCTGGGGAAAACAAAACAGTTCAGAAAATTATTATTATTATGAATGTATTATTTTTCATCCACAAGCCATAAAACAACATCTGTGTAAATTATACAATCTATTATACTATTAAATATATTATTTTATAATAGTAAAAATAATAAATATATTATATTATACAGAATATTATATTACCTGAATGATAACACAGAAGAATCCACACAGAATAGATAAAGCATCTTCTTACTGGTACCTATAAATGATACAGAAATTAGTCATGGTTATAAAATGGTTTGATGTTACAGGTGATACTCAATACTTACTGATGTATAAAACACGAAATTTATTGTACACCGATACAGTAACATCTTTCTCAAAATTGTAGACGATGCAGCATTTACTGTATAGACCCCTTCCTCTAGTTATTATTCTGCTTCATGCAGCCTGAAATAAAGCAGGACTTTTAGCTCTGAGGCAGGTTTGTGGCTACAGTTTCCTTTATCTGAAATGCAAGTCAGCAAGAGTTTCTTTACGACTAGAGTAACTGCATAGTATACTCTTCAGAGTGACTTTTCTTTTGGTGAAAAATATAAATATATACAAATTATATTCCTATTCTGTATCATAATATGATACGAGGATAGTGAGGATAAATCACAGCTCAGTTTTCTTTAATGCCAATACTGTGTACCACACAATCAGAAATGTCTCTACAATCACATATATAATATTGACTGCTCACCAAGATCTACATTTTTATAATTTATGATCAGCATCAAACAGGGGTCTAGTTTCACAAGGTTCTTTTAAAATAACTGATACCTAAGATAATGATGACAAAGGAAATGTGTTATACAACAACCTTTACCTCTTTATATGTGGAGGTGAACTTGCGAATCAACGTTATAAAGAGCACAGGAAGTGGGCAAAAGATGTGCCATACATATTATCCCTTCTTAATTCTATCATGAGAAGACAAAGGTCATGCGGTAGCTGTAAAGGGCTGTTCTAGCATTTAGCCACATTATCTTCGATTTTCATCCTAACTTGCTATTTAAAAAAATTTAAATGTAAACATGACCCATATTTTAATATTATAACATATTTCTAAGTGAAAATTATATTAATGCATTTATACATGGAAATGTAATCAAGAAGTGGGAAAAAGTCATAACCTTCTGAGTTTTTTCCTGTGATGTTTACTGAAGAATTTAGGAAATGAAAATTTTTGTCAATTAATTTTCAGCAAATGTACAAACTGCAAAACATTTTTATCTGCAGCTAAAAACAAGCGCACGCTGTTTAATAGGTCCTTTTTCTGCATCTACTGTCATTATTATTGCTAAGCCTTATTTAGCCTGACATAAAGGCTGTGGGCTCTGAGGTATATCATAGTGGTCAGCGTTTCCTGCATGTAAAATATGTTGACATTTAGCCAAGACACACAAACACTGCACACACACACACACACACACACACACACACACACACACACACACACACAAACACACACATAGATAACGGTTAAGTAAAGTGCAAAAAGTTTCTACAAAAACAAAAAGCCCACCACAGGATAACAAAGGCAACAAAAACCTTACTGTACAGGTTAAACTTTCTCTGTACTGCACCTTATCAGACTAAATACCAAATCACATTTTGCACATATTTCTGTTGTCAGGTAAGACGTGTTAATTCTCTATACTGTATGTGTGTTGCTGTACATAAATGAATTTATAAATATATTGAATATTTAATATTTATATATTTATATATCACTATTTGAATTTAAGCAAATTGTGTGTTCTTGACCAATGTCTTTTCTAAAATGGATCTTAAGTCTAAAATGGAAACTTGTCAGCTTGTTAGTCCATGTCAGCTCGAGTGCACGCTGTCACAAAGCAAAAATGGGACCTAAGATTCTACATTTCTCAATTCTACTTTTTTTTAAATATACTTATAAATTAGAAAAGAATGAAAAGAGAAGTATTACTACTGTACTGTAGAGCTCAGATTTCATGTTCAACTGGGTGTGTGTGTGTGTGTGTGTGTGTGTGTGTGTGTGTGTGTGTGTGTGTGTGTGTGTGTGTGTGTGTGGGTGGGTGGGTAAGTGTGTGTGTAAGTGAAGTCAAGGCAAAATCTGGAAGATTTATAAAACTCTTACTTAGAACTCCTATATAGAGTAATGAGATAAATGCTCTGAACAGAAGAGTCCCCAGAAGGAACCCTTACCTGTGACTCATTGTCTTACAAATGTGAGACAATGTCTGATGTTGCCAAAACAATAGTACTGTATATGTGCAAGAACTTTGGAAACAAGAAACATAGACTGATTCATTAAAAATGGAAGTCTTTGGCCAAAATGATCAAATGTATGTTTAAAGAAATTAAAGCAATAGCAAAAACAACCCCTTGCTAATTTTAAGCATGTGAGTGGATTTATTATGTTTGAGATTGTGTGGCAGTCAGTAGCACAGGAAACAACCACGAGTACATAGGAGAACTGAATCTAGTAAATTGCATCACCTTTGCTTTGAGAATTTGTTGGCATGAGTCAAAAAGCCAAAAATAATCTGGCTTTTACTTGATAACTGCCTAGAAGCTGATTCTGTGCAGGTTTGATGAGAATGTTAAACAGAATGGAAAACATTGAACAAAAAGAACAATTAGAACATACGTTATTTGAAGTGAATTCACACTTGTGTCTCTAATAACAGTTTATACATGCAGTTGTATACGGATTTGTTTTTCTTGATGTCAAACAAGTTAAAGTGTTTTTCTTAGTGTGTCAAACAGAGTCAGACGTGGTGAGGCTGCTGTTGATCTTACATGGAACAGGCCGAAGGTTTCCCAGTGTAGAGTACACCTGGGTCTGTGATGCACACTGGGACACAAGCTCAGGCAATGGAGAAGCTCCTACTGGAGACTACTTCTAGTAAATAAAGTCTACTTCCTACAACAGTCAGAATTGCAACTTCAGTTATAAACATTTTCGAAGTAAACAAAAGTTACATCAGTATTTTCACAGTAAAGTGGCACGCACTCAAATGAACTGTAGTATACACAGGTATTTCTGAGCTCTTTAGATAGATTATGCAAATCACCTGCATTTCCTTAAGTAAAAACCTCTAAGACATAAATGCAAGAGTCATTTCCTTACCAGACTGTACTTACAAATTTCCGCCCACTCCCTAACTCTCATGGAGGGTGTGAAAAACAGTTGCTTTCTCTATAACCGCTGCATCTTTTTTTACACTAATAATTTTAATTTTGTTAATTAGGCAACATAGCAATCATAATAACAAGGAAGGTGAAAACAAAAACATAAAAAGCCCACAACAACAGCAATGTCACATATGAGACAAATACCTAAGCTTCTTTTCAAACTGCTTCTTATGCAGTGTTACATGGCATCATACAGCAACACACACCAGTGAGTACAATTAAAAATCAACATACAATTAAATAATTTAATAAGAAAAAATAAGAGATTCCATATTACTTTACAAACCTGAACTTCCTTTACAACTTATAATGTATACATTATAACTTAAAACGTTTACACTTGTATTATAACATGATTATAAGTTTTCAAGAATTTTTTTACAGTGCATTATTAAGTCAAGAAGCTTTTATTGTCATTTTATCCATATACAGTATAGCTGTTGCAGTACACAGTGAAATTAGACATTTCTCCAGGACCATGGTGCTACATAGAACAAAGACAAAAAAGTGCATCCTAGATACATAAAGTGACCTGGTGTAAACAGTGCAGGACCAAAAGACAAAAAAGACAGTGCAGGACAAACAATACAAAACATTACACAAAAGACAATACACAAAAAAACAGACCAGTGTAAATACTGTATGTATTATTATGTATTATTATTATTGTAATATTACATAATATTACAATATTACATGTGCAGAAATACAGGAATGAACACATTAGTATTATAGCAGCAGTTACATGAGGTATTGTAAAGTACTGTGCAAAACAGCAATCAACTACAATGTGAAAGACAGCATGTGTAAATAGCAAAAACAGTGTGCAAAAACAACATGTAAACAATTTGATTTGATGGTGCTGTAGACATTGATATAAATTGGAAGAGTGTTTGGTATGGGTCATTGCAGTCCATACAGTTGATTGTGTGTGTGTGTGTGTGTGTGTGTATTGTGCTTGATACAGTTCAGTTCAGTTATTGAGGAGTCTTATGGCTTGTGAAAAGAAACTGTTACACAGTCTGGTCGTGAAGGCCCAAAAGATTCTGTGAAGAGTGGAGAGTGTGTGTGAGGGGTGTATCGGGTCATCCACAATGTTGTTGGCCTTGCGGATGCAGCATGTTGTGTAAATGTCCATGATAGAGGGAAGAGAGACTCCAATGATCTTCTCAACTTACCTCACAATCTGCTGCAGTGACGTGTGATCCAGGACGGTGCATTTCCCAAAACAGACAGTGATGCAGCTGCTCAGGATGCTCTCTATGTTCCCTCTGTAGAACGTAGTCAGGATGGGGGGGAGGGAAGCCTTCAGCTGCTGAGGGATGATTGTGTTGAATGCTGAACTAGAGTCTAAGAACAGCGTTCGTATGTGTGTCTTTATTGTCGAGGTGGGTGAAGTCTAAATGAAGGGCCGTGGCAATGGCATCGTCCGTGGAGCGGTTTGGACGATGCGCAAACTGTAAGGAGTCCAGTGAGGGTGGTAACTGGGTCTTCATGTGCCTCATGACGAGCTTCTCAAAGCACTAAATTAAAATGGGTGTGAGTGCGATGGGCATTGAGGCAGGACACTGTAGACTTCTTTCGGACAGGGACAATGGTGGTTGTCTTGAGGCACATAAGAACAACTGCGCTGCTCAGGGAAGGGTTGAAGATGTCAGTAAAGACATCTGCTAGCTGTTCTGCGCATTCCCTGAGCACCCTGCCAGGAATGTTGTCTGGTCCAGCAACCTTCCGTGGGTTAACTCTGCATAGAGTTCCTCTCACATCGGCCGCTAAAGCTGTCTTGTAGTTCGTGATCGCCTGTATGCCCTGCCACATGCGTCGAGTGTGGATTGTCTGGGCATGTGCGCGCTTTACTTCTCTGATGGCTCGGGACAGTTTGACCCTTGCTGTTCTTAGGGCTGCTGTCCCCTGTTCTGAAGGCTAGGGCTCTAGTCTATAGCAGTGCACGCACTTTAGCAGCCATCCACGGCTTTTAACGCTTTTAATAATAAAGCATTATTAGTGATTTATTAGAGATTAATAGAGGTTTTTAAACATCCACACCAAATCATTACCAAATTAAAAAGAAATAGAAGCACAGAAGCAGATTATATTATTATTAGAAACAGTTATAATGATTTATGAATATGTTTCATATGTACAAGAAAGAGAATAATATACAGGTAAATGCATGAAGACAATACATAAACCTTTAATACGTTGATAGGAGCCTGTGATGATTAGTCCTATGCCAGTAAACAAAATGCAACTGATCCCAGCAAGTGCTGCAAACAAACATAACAATAAAGTTAAATAAAATTATATTTATGTACAAAGTTTTGACCAAACCTGTATAATTAAGGTATCCTAACAGACATATATACCTGTTGATGCCTGTTCTCTCTCAGTACACTCAGTGGAGGATATGTTGGCAGTGATGGGTTGGCTCAGGGTGCAGTGGTTGACCCAGCTGACGTATATCATTTTCTGTGGTGTTTGTGATGACAGGTGAAGGCACGATGTGAGGCTGTAGGATCCATCTGTGTTGTTTCTATAATTCCAGTTGATGTCAGATGTGTTTTGATTTTCTTCAAATGGACATTCAAGTGAAGTGTTCATGTAACTGATGTATTTTCCATCTCACAACAACACCTGCTCCAAATCAGCAGGATAAAATTCTTCAGCAGCACAAAGAATTGTGGGAGCTCTGCCAGACCTCTTGACACATGACATGGATCAAAATGAAAAGACAATCATGCTAATAAATGTTATTTATATGTAAACTCAAGCTAAATAAAATTTGTATTTCCCCTATATTGTTACAGATTCTGTATTAATCACTATCCAGTTGTCTCTTCTTTCTTTTTTTAAGCAATTATTGCTTTTTCTTCATAGACAGCTTTAAGGTTTTGAACATGGTTTTGTGGTTACAATCTCTGCTTAAGGGCTTGGGTTTGAACTTTGTGTTGTTACTGACTGTGGAAGAATATTTAGTTCTTTTACTGTATGTACCTTTCAGGATCCTTTTATAAATACAAAGAGACTAGCTTAAGTATATAGTTCCAACTCAAGTCAAGAAGTTTTATTGTCATTTTAACCTTATTTATCTGCTGCAGTAGACAGTGAAATGAAACCCTGCTGCTCCAGAACTATGTTGCTACATAAAGTGCAGAGCTACATAAAACAATACAGAACTAAACACACTACACAATACTGCAATAAATTGAACAATGTCAGGTGACGACACATCATGTCAATATTACACAGAATCTCAATATTAATATATTTGAATAGTCGTCATCTTACCTAGTACATGAACGAACATCCTTTTCTTTCCTACACATCTTGTAGGAGGTGGTACCTGCTCCTCCACAGTTAAGGCGTAAACACCAGAATTACTTATTTGAAGATTTACCAGCCCAAAATCTATTTTCTCTGTTTCTTGAATCTAAATAAATCTGATGTGGCATTCACAGGATGCTTTAATCCAGGATTTATTTAGGAACATGTACGAACACAGTAAATATGCTGAAATACCGAAATGTTGAAAATATACAACTGAGTGTAGACATTCCCATATGAGCCGTCTGTGTTGCATTCAATTCGTTGCAATTCTGTGTTTTTGTGGCTAAATAAATAAATAAATAAATAAAACAGTGATATATATTAAATTCTTTTCTTTATTAAATAATGCAATGAAGAAATGGGGGTGTATAAACTGAAGCATACACACAGAGCAGATAAAACAGCACTTCCTTATTGATGCCTATAAATTGTAGAGAAAACGATCATAAGGTTTAGAATGACAAGACAAAATCATTTATTTATTTGCTAAAAATAAGTTAGAATTTTAATTGCACTCAATCTGTAGAAATATACTATGCAAATACTTTTTTTCCTGACATATCATAGAAAACCATACTCACTATACTCTTTCTTATCATCTCAAACCGCAGTACATGCACCCTGTATATGTCACTTTTTCTGGCTATCATTCTGCCTTGTACATTGTGAAATAAAGCGGGGCTGTGAACTCTAAAGCAGGTCTGTTGCTACGGTTTACTTGTTGTGAAATGCAGTTTGTAAGTCATTGCCAGTGTGTTTACAGCTACAACGTCATTACAACTGTGTTGAATTGTCTGAATCCAAGCATCAATAGCAGTATTTTATTTAAAATTATTTTGTTTATTCTGTATTTAATTTAAAGCTCTGGCAGGACACATTCACAGTTTAGCAGAACCTGGAAACAACAAATAAAAGTCTGTAAACTGAAACCCTTGAATCTCCAGAAAATGCCTGAACCAAGCAATAATCTTGTATATAATATGGACAGACCTAAAGTGGTCATACATTCTTTAAATAGATCTTATATTGCATATACCATTCACAGAATCTTTTCATTATTGTGAAACAATGGGCATATTGTTAATGTCTTTGTTTATACGGATCCAGATTGCGTCTGAGACCGAGGTTATTTTATAGAGTTACAACAGAAGTGTAATTTTTACATTACATGAGATGAGACATAAGATCTTTTTTTAATCTTTACACGCGGGGGTGGACTTGCAAAGTGAAGTTCATGAGAACACAGGAAGTTTGTGACAGAAAAACAAACTTGACATACTGTCCTTATTCAATTCTATCGCCTTCAACCACAAGCCCCAGGCAGAGGAAAACATTTTCAGCACAGACACTGCATGTGACATGTAAGGGCTAGCCTAGAGGATGATGGAAGTTTAAGGTGGTTTAATTTTGGACCAGCTTGTCTAAGTACTTTGTCTCAGGTAAAGGTTACCCAGTGAACAACCAGACCATAGCTGTGAATGCAATCTTCATGTCTTGTCTATTTGAAAATTTTGTCTAAGCACTGTTTGTTGTAGTCAGACACACCACTTCACAGGTCTTTTGGCGTCTCCTCATCTATTCCTGATGACCAGAGCTTCAGATAGATGGAAGTCAACATGTTTTTTTAGTAGTGAAACCTTGTGATAATGGCTGATCAGAGTGCAATGATAATGGGAAACAAGGGACATTGTGGCAAGTGTGAAGATCTCACTGCATTGTGGGCAGATGACAGAAGGCTTGACCAATTATGATGCAATTGTTCAAGAAAGGCCACCATAATATTTTGTTTACCAAACAGTTGATCTCTGTATTTCTGGGTGACCTGAGAGAAGTAAGTGTAAATCTATTTCCAAATTTCCAAACTGCCTTTAGATTGAGAGATTCAGAGATTAGAGTGAAATTCAGAAGCACTTTATTATGAAGGCCAAGCATACAAACTAATAAAATCAAATAGAGAAAACCAAGGCTCCAAGGCTCATAATTCCTTCAGCAAAGCATGTGTTGCTGAACTTAATGGATTTCTACTGTACAGTATACTGTGACATGGAGTTTTGCTGGTGGAGGCTGAACTAGAATTAGGGAGATTGTGACCTCTACTGGCAGGGAGGAGTACCCTCTCATGTTATTCAATAGTACTAGTACTCCTCGTCATCAAAACGTCTTTCTTCAGCCTCTTGAAAACCTTGGCACATATCATTGTATAAAGCTGTGTAGTTATTATTTTGAGTGTATTTTCTGGTTTGCATTGGGGCCTTAACCTTAAATGTTCTTCATGTTGCCTGCAACTTGAACTGTGACAGAAAACAATTGAAGAGTACACACCACATGAATAACATCTTTTAGTATATTCACAGGAGGAGTTAGTGCTGTTCATCAGCTGCACGGTGAGAGATGGTGGATGTGCAGAAGTGTTTTTTAAAGCAAACATACAACATACAGCATGAATAAGACAAACATAATATTATATTGTATATATATTATATTATATATATAGTGAAGTCTAAAAGCTCTCACTCTCACTCATTTTCCACCGCTTATCCGAACTACCTCGGGTCACGGGGAGCCTGTGCCTATCTCAGGCGTCTTTGGGCATCAAGGCAGGATACACCCTGGACAGAGTTCCAACCCATCGCAGGGCACACACACACACACACTCTCATTCACTCACGCAATCACACACTACGGACAATTTTCCAGCGATGCCAGTCAGCCTACCATGCATGTGTTTGGACCGGGGGAGGAAACCGGAGTACCCGAAGGAAACCCCCGAGGCAAAAGGAGAACATGCAACCTCCATACACACAAGGCGGAGGCGGGAATCGAACCCCCAACCCTGGAGGTGTGAGGCGAACGTGCTAACCACAAAGCCACCGTGCCCCCCAAGTCTAAAAGCAATTAAACATATTTAAAGACGGGTTCTGCGGCTGCTTTGATTTTCTAGATTTCAGATTATGCAAATCATCTTTGTGACCACCTCAAGGTTGCAGAGTAAAAGAAGGAAGTTGGAACTTAAGATGGGTGGAATGAACTTCCTCTAGGGGGCCTACTAAGAAGACCTACTTCTTCATGAAATGCTTGAACTAGCATTTTCTCCCCTGTGTGTTGTGTGTGTATGTATTTATAAAATTAAAAAAATAAAAATAAAAAAATAAATAAACAAACTTTAAACAGTGTTTCAGTCTTATGGTATTACAGTATATACGCTCTGGATAAGGTCGTCTGGCAAATGCTGAAAATGTAAATGTACTTGTGTGTTTATGCCAACAAAAAACAGGGAAATGAGGACTGAAAATGAGGACTGAAACAAGGAAAGTATAATATGCTGCAAAAATGATAAACAATAAACAATCATATATGATACTATATAAATAATGCTCTACAATGATACGGCATATTTCATCATGCTTTTATTTTGCTATTTTTAAGTTATTTCAATTATTAAAACATTGCCATTTTTAATTCCATGTTATTCAGCAAAAAGTTAAAAGTGGGAATGAAATAGCTTACCAGTATTTGAGTAGCAAAAATGAAGAGCTAGAAGAAAGCACAAGAGCCCTGAAAACATTTTTACAGAAAGTTTTAAACAAACATATGTAGGAGTATTTATTAGGTCTAGTGCCCTCCTACACACACACACACACACACACACACACACACACACACACCACATCAGTTCCTGTCCAGATGAGCACCAACCCACAACCACTACAAGTGAAAAAATAACTGAGATGTATATTCAGGTTAGGATGACTGAACACCGATTAGGGTTAGGGTTATTCCAACAGTAAAAATAATCTTTAAACAATTTATGGTAAAGAGCACAAAAAGGTTTTCATTTATATACAGAATAAATTATTCAAATATCTAAAAGATAGATTTGCCAGTATTTAAAGTTTGCATTTATAGATTGAGACTAATTGTAAACAGAGATATACAGAATCAATGAAAATATTTAATGAATAGCTTAATTTTACTCTTAGGTCAGTTCTGCTTTCTGAAGAAGTCTTTGAAATGGTACTTCCTTTTAAGGAATACAAGAAACACTGGCCACAGTATTTCATAACAGCAGTACATGACTTAAACTAGAAGCAAAAACACTCCTTAGAATGTAAGTATTTGCAGTTGATTTGAGAAGAAAACATTTACTTTGTGCATACTTCTATATAAACCAGTCCTGGAATAAACAGTCGTGCAATAACAACATCAGATTTGTATGGATTCCAGAAACAGAGCAAATATCGTTTGACTTGCTAAATATTCAGATAAATCAAACCTATGAAACCCAGATAGGCACGGCCATCTCGATCACCCGTGAACAGAGAATCAGATTCAAATGCAGGATTGAGTAAAAACACGACTTTAGGGAACTGTAAGTAAAAATTAGACCAATAAATCTGTAAACCGGGGGCACGGTGGCTTAGTGGTTAGCATGTTTGCCTCACACCTCCAGGGTTGGGGGTTAGATTCCCGCCTCCGCCTTGTGTGTGTGGAGTTTGCATGTTCTCCCCGTGCCTCGGGGATTTCCTCCGGGTGCTCCGGTTTCCTCCCCCATTCCAAAGACATGCATGGTAGGTTGATTGGCATCTCTGGAAAATTGTCCGTAGTGTGTGATTGCGTGAGTGAATGAGAGTGTGTGTGTGCCCTGCGATGGCACTCCGTCCAGGGTGTATCCTGCCTTGATGCCCGATGACGCCTGAGATAGGCACAGGCCTCCCGTGACCCGAGAAGTTTGGATAAGCGGTAGAAAATGATTGAATGAATGAATGAATGAATGAATGAATCTGTAAACCTAATAACCTGTAAAACTCAATCAAAAAACAAACTGAAATCTTTGTTGGACGAGTAAAAACAATTTAATGCCATAATTTAAAGTGCCTCTGATTAACCCCAAATAAAGTTAAGCTGTTCTAGTAGGCATTTCCTGGCACTTTCTTAGTCGTATAATACAGCAAAAGCCATGATCTGCAGAGAGCTACCAAAGCATCAGAGAGATCTCATTATTAAAGGTATCAGTCAGGAGAAGTGTATAAAAGAATTTCCAAGGCAATAGATATACCATGGAACACATTTAAGACAGTAATCTTTAAGTGGAGAAAATATGGCACAACAGTGACATTACCAAGAACTGGATGTCCCTCAATAATTGATTAAAAAATAACAAAAGAAGTCTGGTCAGGGCTGCCAGGAGTCCTACGGAAACATTTAAGGAGCTGCAGGAATTTCTGGCAAGTACTGGCTGGGCAATGGGGTAAGGTGGCATGGCAGAGGCTTTTTCTTATGAAAACACATTTAAAAACACATTTACATTACAAAAACACATTTAAAGTCTCCCAAAAGCATGTGGGAAAATATGTTATAGTTTGATAAAACCAAGGTTGAACATTTTGCCATAATTCCAGAAGCATGCTTGGAGCAAAAACAACACTGTGCGTCGCTAAAATAACACAACACTCACAGTGAAGCGTGGTGGTGGTAGCATTATGCTTTGAGGCTGTTTTTTTTTTAGCTGGGAGTCGGACCTTAGTCAAGGTAGAGGGAATAATGAACAGTTCCATACACCCGACAGTAGTGCCACATAACATTCGGGTTTCTGCTAGAAAGCTAAAGATGAAGAGGAATTTCATCATTCGGCAGGACAAAGGCCCAAAGCATACATCCAAATTAACAAAAGAATGGCTTCACCAGAAGTAGATTAAAGTTTTTGAAGAGTCCAGACCTGAATTCAACTGAAAATCTGTGTAGTGATTTGAAGAGAACTGTGCACAGGAGATACACTCACATGAAAGTAATGACACTTTTACAGTAATCAAAACCTCTTTTTTTGAACTGGATGCATTTGCTTCAGCTCATGTTGTTAATAGCCAAAACTGAGAGAGTGAGAGAGGTTCAGATGTAACCACAGCATCAGAAGTAGACCAAAGATGATATAGAGTGGTTCAATTCACAAACCTCAACCCATTTAAAATATTAAAGATACACACTTTTTTTAATATTCATTTGTTTTACATGTTTATTTTATGTCTTCAGTATTAGCATCAAAAAAAGAACATGTATGGCAGTAAAAAAAATATATATATTACACAATACACCACATTTCAGACAAAAATCATAATGAAGTCTGTCTTGATTTATCTGCAAATACAGAAAAAGGTATGACAGTCAGCATCACCAGAAGAACTGTGACAGATTCTGCAAGATGCTCAAAAAAACTGCACAAGACAGTCGCTGCATTCATAAACAGAAAAGAGTTTTACTGCTTTTACTAATGGATTTTTGTATAAATGTTTCATATGTATTTGTGTGTGTGTGTGAAGAAAAACTTACTGAGGTGCTGAAAGTAAATTTCAATGAACAAAGCAGTGCAAATCAACAAGCCAAAGATGGGCCCCATGACTATACAACGAACAAAAATACCTGTAAAGATATCAACAGTACGTGATACATTATTACTCGTTATTCTGCACTTAACTGAATACCAGAGGTGGGGTAGCAGTAAAACTTTTTAAAGCAATAAACAGATACTAATATACAAATATACAATATACAAACTTTGAACATAAAAAGCATCAGATTAAAGATTCATACCTGTGAATTCCGCTTCTGTCTCGGTGCATTCATCAGATGACATGATAACAGTGATTGGTTCAATCAGTGTTGAGTGATTCACCCAGCAGAAGTACATCACCTGCTCTGCTATGTTTGATGACAGGTGAAGGTATGACATAAGGCTGTAGGACCCATCTGTGTTGTTTTTGAAGGTCCAGTTGATGTGAGAAGTGCTCAGATTTTCTTCGTAATTTGGTCTTTGAAGTGATGTGTTCAGGTAACTGATGTACTCTCCATCTCTGAGCCAGGCCTGTTTCAGATCAGCAGGGTAAAAGCCCTCAGTAGCACAAAGCATAGTGGGAGTTCCATCAGGCTCTTTCACACATGCCACAGAAACAGATGGAGATGCTGCAGTGACCAAAGGGGGTGGGGGGTGGGGTAAACATGAACTGCCCTTCGAACTTTTTTGTCAAAACAATAAAAGCTATAGGTAGGGGAGTTATCTACAATTGTAGATTACTTTAGAAAATATATACTAGCAAAACTATACACTCAATACACAACAGGTCTCTCCTTTGCAACATTTTCCACCATTTTGGCTACTTTTGTAGTTTAAGCCAATTTTTATTAACAGAGTAGACTACAGCAACTTACTCCTAGTCAGAATTGTATTTTTTTTTATTTTATTTTTAATCTACCCGAGTTTTTGCACATCACCCCTCAGCTGTATTTCCTCCAGCAGCTTCCACCTACACCACAAATTTAACTAATGTTTTTCATTAGTAGATTGTTTGTAAATAAATTTTAGATTATTTAACCAATTTCTAGATATTTTTTACTTCTTTCTCTTCAACTGTTCATGTATTTATTTATTTATTTATTTTACAAAAAAAGCAAAATTATGTGACAGACTATTTTAGGCTTAATTAGTAAATGTGTCTAGAAATAGGCTTAATAGGCATAACGGTCATGTATTTGTTATATAATAATCTAATGACTCTTTAAAATTTTATGCGAAGTATCTTTACTTTCTATCAATTCTGCAGAGTAGCTGAATGTACTTTCATCCATGAAAATCAATTTTTTTATTTAAATTTATATAAAGAATATTCAGCAAAGATCATTCACAAACAATTTAAAAGATCAAGATGTTAAAAGTAGATGTTTTTGTAATAATGTAATAATGCACTAAGCAAGATATATGTACATGTATAATTCATTACAATGCGATGCTATATGCAAGCATGTTCATGTGAGCAAATGAATGAATAAATAAATCAATAAATAAAATGATTAAACTCTTACCTATTACTTGAATGAATGTCCTCTGGATTAACACACAGTGTGTAGGAGGTGGGAAGTACTGAATTACTGTACATGTGTAATCAGCAGAATGATTTATCTGAATATTTAGCAAGTCAAACGATATTTGCTCTGTTTCTGGAATCCATACAAATCTAATGTTGTCATTGCACGACTGTTTATTCCAGGACTGGTTTATATAGAAGTATGCACAAAGTAAATGTTTTCTTCTCAAATCAACTGCAAAAGCAACACCCTTGTCTCTGAGACAAAAGTTCTGTTTTTGATAACAATTGATGTTGGTTGACGATCCTTGACAAACTACCTGTGTTGAATTAAAATTACGGCAAGTCCATGTTTTCACAGCTGAAAGAGAATTTGAGAAGTGATTTAAAATTGTTATGCTGCTTAGTGTGAGCCAGAAGATTGTTGTTTGCATCGAATAAGTCTATGTTTTTATGTAATGCTGTTATAAATGATGTTACCTTGATAATCTGAATATAATTAGCCTGAACAAACATGTGGTAAACTTGTTAGTGATACCACTTACCATTTATTCCCCTTACTTCCCCTATATTGTTACAGATTCTGTATTTTAAGCAATGAAAATTATTGCTTTTTCTTCATAGACAGCTTTAAGGTTTTGAACATGGTTTTGTGGTTACAATCTCTGCTTAAGGGCTTGGGTTTGAACTTTGTGTTGTTACTGACTGTGGACTCTGTACTAACCTTTCAGGATCTTTTTATAAATACAAAGAGACTAGCTTAAGTATATAGTTCCAACTCAAGTCAAGAAGTTTTATTGTCATTTTAACCTTATTTATCTGCTGCAGTAGACAGTGAAATTAAACCCTGCTGCTCCAGAACTATGTTGCTACATAAAGTGCAGAGCTACATAAAACAATACAGAACTAAACACACTACACAATACTGCAATAAATTGAACAATGTCAGGTGACGACACATCATGTCAATATTACACAGAATCTCAATATTAATATATTTGAATAGTCGTCATCTTACCTAGTACATGAACGAACATCCTTTTCTTTCCTACACATCTTGTAGGAGGTGGTACCTGCTCCTCCACAGTTAAGTCGTAAACACCAGAATTACTTATTTGAAGATTTACCAGCCCAACATCTATTTCCTCTGTTTCTTGAATCTAAATAAATCTGATGTGGCATTCACAGGATGCTTTAATCCAGGATTTATTTAGGAACATGTACGAACACAGTAAATATGCTGAAATACCGAAATGTTGAAAATATACAACTGAGTGTAGACATTCCCATATGAGCCGTCTGTGTTGCATTCAATTCGTTGCAATTCTGTGTTTTTGTGGCTAAATAAATAAATAAATAAATAAATAAATAAAACAGTGATATATATTAAATTCTTTTCTTTATTAAATAATGCAATGAAGAAATGGGGGTGTATAAACTGAGGGAAATAACAGAAGCATCCACACAGAGCAGATAAAACAGCACTTCCTTATTGATGCCTATAAATTGTAGAGAAAACATAAGGTTTAGAATGACAAGACAAAATCATTTATTTATTTATTTATTTGCTAAAAATAAGTTAGAATTTTAATTGCACTCAATCTGTAGAAATGATGTATATGCAAATACTTTTTTTCCTGACATATCATAGAAAACCATACTCACTATACTCTTTCTTATCATCTCAAACCGCAGAACATGCACCTGTCAGGGAGCTACCTGACTCTTCTCTCGTGCGTGCCCCGCCCCCACGGAGCGGCTCGCCGGCGTACTAATTACACACACCGGACTCGCGTTTCAACCTCATCAACCACCATATATAATCCCCTCTCTCACTCTAACCTCCGTCCGTTATTATCTACGGTTCGGCTGTGCTTTTCACTACACGCCTGTGTAAATGCCCAGCTTCGCGCTTCAGCTAAAGCGCTCCCTAGGATTTGGACACAGACTGCCTTTTGCATTCACTTCCGGACTTCGTGGGCCGCGCTCCCTAGCGCACCACCGGATATATCATTGTCTCTGCTAACCAGTGTGTTTATGGCATTAAAACTGTTTGCCTTCACTTCGGCTTCCACCTCTGTGTCTAGCATAACAGAATAACGGACCTCAAAAAAAAAAAAGAAAGAAAAGAAAAAAGAGGGGATTTTTCTTACCGGAACATGGAGAACCGACCCAGCACATCCTCCGATCCGGTTCAGGATCTAGTCGCCGCGCTTCGAGCCGCCTTTCCCCCCACCGCCGCTCGTCCGGACACCCCCGCTATCACCGGCAGTCCCATGGCGCTCCCGGGAACTTTTTCGGGAGAAGCTTCAGCGTGCCTTACTCCAGGTGAACCTCTACATGGAGATGCAGCCTCAGCGCTTTCCTTCCGAGCGCTCCAAGATGGACGTATACGCTCATTTCGCGGCACACTTTCGCGAAGTTTTCAGTGCCGCTTCCGGGATCCTATCCACAGCGGACCAGCTGCTTAGCTTGCGCCAGGGGAAGGATGACATCACGGCGTACAGCTTGCGTTTCCGCACCTTGGCGGCATCTAGTGGCTGGAACGAGGCGGCGCTACTGGGGGTATATCGGCTGGGTCTTTCTCCCGAGATTAAACAGGCCATGGCGGTGTTTGACGCTACGGGGTTGGAGGACTTCATTGGGAAATCCATCGGCCTTTCTCAGCGACTGTCCGCATGCCACCCCATGTCACCAACCTTGGGGGAACAGCCTGGACTGGCGGCCACCCCTGACGCCGAACCCATGCAGCTGGGTTCTCAGAGGCTTCCCCGGTGGGGGAGGAACAGCCGCCAGGCTTCAGGCAAGTGCCAGTATGGTGGGAGCCCTGGCCACTCCAGCGCCAGATGCCCCACGTGTCCTGCTCCGGCAGCGGTGAGTACGGTAGAGTTTCCATCTGACATTTCTACTCTGTCCACACTCCCGTTGACGCTTCTAACTCTCTCTCTCTGTGGATGCGCTGGTGGACTCCGGCTCGGCAGGGAACTTCATCTCTCAAGCCTGCCTCAACAGCTTGCAGCTCCCCCGGGAGAGGGGTTCCCAGGACTTAGCCGTCCAGACCATCCAGGGATGCCCACTGGGTCGGGGCTGGGTGAAGTACTGTGCGCCCATAGTGACTCTATGCGTGGTGCTGTTCCATAGGGAGGAAATAAGGTTCATGGTGCTCGACGAGACCACTGTCAGCGTGATCCTGGGTAGGCCCTGGCTGAAACAGCATGCCCCTGCATGCTCCTGGGACCCCTGCGATATCCTGCAATGGAGTGACCACTGCCGGGAACACTGCCTCTCCCGGCTGCCATCCAGGGTCCCCAATGCCCTGGTAGGCGCCACCAGGGTGGAGGAAGCTACGACATCCCAGCAGGCAGAGATCCCCACGGAGTACCAGGCCTTCAAGGACGTGTTCTGTGCCCAGGCGGCTACTCGTCTCCCCCCCCTCACCGGCTCGGGGACTGCTGCATCGACCTGCTTCCCGGGGCTAAGCTGCCAAGGGGCCGAGTCTACCCCCTTTCCACTCCAGAACATCAGGCTATGGAGGAGTACGTCCAGCAGGCTCTCCGGCAGGGGTATATCACTAAGTCATCCTCCCCGGCTGCGTCGAGCTTTTTCTTTGTGGGGAAGAAGGACTGGGGGCTACGTCCATGCATTGATTACCGACAGCTTAACGCCCAGATCTCCCCTCTCCCTTACCCTCTCCCGCTTGTCCCAGCAGCTCTGGAAGCCCTAAGGGAGGCACGGGTGTTCACTAAACTTGATCTCCGGAGCGCGTATAACCTGGTACGCATCAGGAAGGGGGACGAGTGGAAGACCGCCTTCATAACGCCCTCCGGACACTACGAATACCAGGTCATGCCGTACGGCCTATCTATCGCCCCAGCTGTGTTCCAGGGATTCATGAACGAGGTGCTCCGACCCTTCCTACAAAGCTACGTCATGGTTTACATCGATGACATCCTGATATACTCAAGGAACCTGGAGGAGCACCATCACCACATCCATGAGGTCCTAGGGGCACTTCGTTCCCAACAGCTCTACCTTAACCTCTCCAAGTGTGAGTTTCACCGTGAGGAGGTGCAGTTTCTGGGCTATGTCATCAGTGCACGGGGGATACAGATGAACGACAGGAAGGTAAAAGCAGTGAGGAACTGGCCCGTTCCGGGGACGATTAAGGAACTCCAACGCTTCTTGGGCTTCGCTAACTTCTACCGTCGGTTCATTCAGGGTTACAGCCAGATCACCACTCCCCTTTTGCTCCGCTCCCGTGTTACGTCATCCAGACCCCCGGAGGCCCTTTGTGGTGGAGGTGAACGCCTCCTCAACGGGGGTGGGGGGCCGCTCTCTCTCAGTGATCAGGCACCCCACCACAGCTCCACCCGTGCGCTTTCTTCTCACACAAGCTCTCGGCAGCAGAGCAGAACTACGACATCGGCAACCGTGAGCTTCTGGCTATTAAGCTCGCCCTGGATGAGTGGAGGCACTGGTTGGAGGGTGCAGAGCACCCGTTTACTGTGGTCACAGACCACAAGAATCTCCAGTATCTGCGGGAGGCCCGGAGACTCAATGCCAGGCAGGCTCGCTGGGCCCTCTTCTTCACTCGGTTCCAATTTCACGTCACCTACCGAGCTGGGGCACTTAACAGAAAGGCCGACACCCTGTCCCGGCTGTTCGGGCCTGAGGAACCCAGACATCCGGACCCCATTCTTCCCCCTTCGATCGTCGTGGGGCCTATTGTCTGGGACATGGACAGCGAGATCCGTGCTGCCTCCATCCAGGAGCCCGCCCCCGGAGGCTGCCCTGAGGGAAGGGTCTTTGTTCCCACATCCTGCTGTGGTGGGCTAATCCAGTCGGTGCATGAGGGACTGGGCATGGGCCACCCAGGAGAGAAGAGGACAGTCCAGCTCCTTCAGGCTCGCTACTGGTGGCCGGGGATGGCAGAAGAGGTTACCCGCTAGGTCCAGGAGTGTTCCACCTGCGCCATGGCCAAGGTACCTCGCCACCTGCTCGTCGGCAAGTTGGTGCCGCTCCCCGTCCCTCGATGCCCCTGGTCACACCTAGGGATCGACTTCTTGACCGACTTGCCATGGTCAGGGGGTAACGCGTGTATCCTGGTAGCGGTGGACCGCTTCTCTAAAGCCTGCCGACTTGTGCCTCTGAAGGGGCTGCCCACGGCCCTCGAGACAGCCGAGGCCCTGTTTCATCATGTGTTCAGGAATTTCGGTCTCCCGGAGGAGAGTTTCGGACCGTGGGCCCCAGTTCTCATCTCGGGTTTGGCGTGCCTTCTTCCAGCTCCTGGGGGTGTCAGTGAATCTGACCTCAGGTTACTACCCTCAGTCCAACGGCCAGGCGGAACGCAAGATTCAGGAGCTGAACAGGTACTTGAGGACTTACTGCAGCGAAGATCAGGGAGAACTCGGAACTCAGAACTCGCCTCGCAAGGACTCCACGGGCCTCACCCCTTTCCAATGCGTGCTGGGGTTCCAGCCGCCCTTGTTCCCATGGTCGGACCAGCCCAGCGGCGTGCCTTCGGTGGACGCCTGGTTCCGGGAGAGCAACCGGGTCCGGCACGCTGACGCGAGACGTCTGGAGGCACCTAGTTACCGCCCCGGGGATCGAGTGTGGCTCTCTACAAAGGACCTGAAGATGAAACTGCCGTGCCGCAAGCTCAGCCCCCGGTTCATTGGGCCATTCAGGATCTCCAGGAAGATCAGTGACGTGTCCTACCGGCTGGAGCTGCCACAGAGGTACCGCATACACCCAACCTTTCATGTGTCCCTGCTGAAACCGTGTGTCTTGCCCATTTCTCGCCCTCCAGGTGGCCCCGTGGCGCCCGTCCAGCCGGAGGTCGTAGCTCAGCCTGGCGTCTACGCAGTGCGGGAGGTTCTTGACTCCAGACGGCACGGGGGTCGCCTCGAATACCTGGTGGACTGGGAAGGGTACGGCGCTGAGGATCGGTCTTGGGTAGCACGGCAGGACGTGCTGGACCCGGGTCTGCTAGCAGAGTTTCATGCTGCCCACCCGCACCGCCCGGCGCGCAGGGCTAGGGGTCGTCCTCGTCGCAGGGTCAGGGCGTCCGGAGCCACCCCTGAGGGAGGGGGTGGTGTCAGGGAGCTACCTGACTCTTCTCCTGTGCATGCCCCGCCCCCACGGAGCGGCTCGCCGGCGTACTAATTACACACACCGGACTCGCGTTTCAACCTCATCAACCGCCATATATAATCCCCTCTCTCACTCTAACCTCCGTCCGTTATTATCTATGGTTCGGCTGTGCTTTTCACTACACGCCTGTGTAAATGCCCAGCTTCGCGCTTCGGCTAAAGCGCTCCCTAGGATTTGGACACAGACTGCCTTTTGCATTCACTTCCGGACTTCGTGGGCCGTGCTCCCTAGCACACCACCGGATATATCATTGTCTCTGCTAACCAGTGTGTTTATGGCATTAAAACTCTGTTTGCCTTCACTTCGGCTTCCACCTCTGTGTCTAGCATAACAGCACCCTGTATATGTCACTTTTTCTGGCTATCATTCTGCCTTGTACATTGTGAAATAAAGCGGGGCTGTGAACTCTAAAGCAGGTCTGTTGCTACGGTTTACTTGTTGTGAAATGCAGTTTGTAAGTCATTGCCAGTGTGTTTACAGCTACAACGTTATTACAACTGTGTTGAATTGTCTGAATCCAAGCATCAATAGCAGTATTTTATTTAAAATTATTTTGTTTAATCTGTATTTAATTTAAAGCTCTGGCAGGACACATTCACAGTTTAGCAGAACCTGGAAACAACAAATAAAAGTCTGTAAACTGAAACCCTTGAATCTCCAGAAAATGCTTGACCCAAGCAATAATCTTGTATATAATATGGACAGACCTAAAGTGGTCATACATTCTTTAAATAGATCTTATATTGCATATACCATTCACAGAATATTTTCATTATTGTGAAACAATGGGCATATTGTTAATGTCTTTGTTTATACGGATCCAGATTGCGTCTGAGACCGAGGTTATTTTATAGAGTTACAACAGAAGTGTAATTTTTACATGAGATGAGACATAAGATCTTTTTTTGATCTTTACATGCGGGGGTGGACTTGCAAAGTTCATGAGAACACAGGAAGTTTGTGACAGAAAAACAAACCTGACATACTGTCCTTATTCAATTCTATAGCCTTCACAAGCCCCAGGCAGAGGAAAACATTTTCAGCACAGACACTGCATGTGACATGTAAGGGCTAGCCTAGAGGCTGATGGTAGTTTAAGGTGGTTTAATTCTGGACCAGCTTGTCTAAGTACTTTGTCTCAGGTAAAGGTTACCCAGTGAACAACCAGACCATAGCTGTGAATGCAATCTTCATGTCTTGTCTATTTGAAAATTTTGTCTAAGCACTGTTTGTTGTAGTCAGACACACCACTTCACAGGTCTTTTGGCGTCTCCTCATCTATTCCTGATGACCAGAGCTTCAGATAGATGGAAGTCAACATGTTTTTTTAGTAGTGAAACCTTGTGATAATGGCAGATCAGAGTGCAATGATAATGGGAAACAAGGGACATTGTGGCAAGTGTGAAGATCTCACTGCATTGTGGGCAGATGACAGAAGGCTCGACCAATTATGATGCAATTGTTCAAGAAAGGCCACCATAATATTTTGTTTACCAAACAGTTGATCTCTGTATTTCTGGGTGACCTGAGAGAAGTAAGTGTAAATCTATTTCCAAATTTCCAAACTGCCTTTAGATTGAGAGATTCAGAGATTAGAGTGAAATTCAGAAGCACTTTATTATGAAGGCCAAGCATACAAACTAATAAAATCAAATAGAGAAAACCAAGGCTCCAAGGCTCATAATTCCTTCAGCAAAGCATGTGTTGCTGAACTTAATGGATTTCTACTGTACAGTATACTGTGACATGGAGTTTTGCTGGTGGAGGCTGAACTAGAATTAGGGAGATTGTGACCTCTACTGGCAGGGAGGAGTACCCTCTCATGTTATTCAATAGTACTAGTACTCCTCGTCATCAAAACGTCTTTCTTGGTTGCAGTTTGCAGTGTTGAAGGACTAGACCTGAGTGTGAGAGACAAGTTCAGGTGCAACAGTCCCATCAACAGTAGACTGGCCACGTTGGGCAGCTGAAAAACACCAATAGTAGTAGTTTATAATATTACATGACAAATATGTATATGTAATAATAAGTATAAACACAAACATACTGAAACATTGGTAGTAAATCTCGACGAACAAAATAGTGCTGATCAATAAGCCCAAAAGTGTCCCAGTCACTATAACACGCACAGGAGAACCTGGAAAGATATCAATAGTAAGAGGAGCACTCTGTATTCTGCACTTAATTCAATACCTGCAAAAATAAGAGTCAATTAAGAGTCAATTTTTTTTAATAAAGTGCCTTAGTAACAATAGATAGTTAATATGAATTCAACCAGTTACATCTTCAGCCTCTTGAAAACCTTGGCACATATCACTGTATAAAGCTGTGTAGTTATTATTTTGTGTGTATTTTCCAAAGCTGTGAACACTTCACATACTGTAAGAACATCAAGGGCATGAGTGAAATTATAGCTAAATAAAAACATCTTTTAGTATATTCACATACATTCTCACATGGACTAGTTTGATGAAATAAATGTTCACATCAGACAGTAGGTAAAAGGTTCACCTGAGTTATATGGGAGTTTGATGTTCCTGCTGTAGAGTGTGTGATTGACTGAGTAATCGGCACGACAAGTGAGCGTTTCTCCATCTGTCCAGTTGGGCTTGCAGAGCATCAGGAAGCTGCTCATATTGCTGGACTCATAATAGTGAAGAAGCTGAGCTGCTCTGGTCCATGTGAAGTTCACCTGCTGTGGTATCAAACCCTGCAGAGAGCAGAACAGCTCCACACAGGAGGAGTTAATGCTGTTCATCAGCTGCAGGGTGAGAGATGGTGGATCTGCAGAAGTGTTTTTTAAAGCAAACATACAACATACAGGGTGAATAAGATAAACATAATATTATATTCACTGTTAGTAGAGTGAGTGGCAGAAAAACTTTCAAGAGCAAATGAAGAGTAAAATATGATTATAATTACCAATAACTTTGAGCAGCAGGGTTGTAGAATCTTTCTCCGTTGGTGGTGGTATTACTCTGGTACTCACACACGTATAATTACCAGCATCACTGATTTCAACATCTGTTATATTCAGCCCTAAAGGTTCTTTAATTACTTTAAACCGAGTTGTACATTCAGGGAGACATATATTACTTATACTACAGCCAATTACATATTCACATAAACTCTTTCCATCCTTTTCACACTTCACATTGATCCTGTGGAAATTATTGTATGTGAACTTGTAAGAATTTGGTAGAAAGGCAGAATCTCCTCTAGACACTGTAATGCTCTTCACATCTAGAGAGTGAAAGAGTAAATTAGTATATCATACAGTCATGAAGAATTATGCTTAAGGAACTTTATAACTGATTGTGATGCAAATACATACTCTCCAGTTATAATGGCCATACAATATAAGAAAGTTAAATTATTATTGCCATAAATAGTTATGGTACACTTTAGGAAAAAAAGTAAGCATTTTCGCATTTGCAATTTTGTTTTTCTGGCAAACAAAATATTTCAATGATACAACATACCGTATATTTTAGCTACAAAGCAAATGCTACACATTAACTGGCAGCAACAATTTTGTTTTTAACAGATTGACAGCATCTTTAAAAAATGCTACATATTACTTCAGTTAACGTTTCACAAAAGTTCACGAACACTGCAATGTGGTTTAAATCTAAATCAAATGAAAGCAAATACCATTATTTTAGATTTATTGTCTACATTTTAAAACCTAATGATATAAATTGGCTCATTGTTTAAAAAAAGTTAAAAGTGGGAATGAAATAGCTTACCAGTATTTGAGTAGCAAAAATGAAGAGCTAGAAGAAAGAACAAGAGCCCTGAAAACATTTTTACAGAAAGTTTTAAACAAACATATGTAGGAGTATTTATTAGGTCTAGTGCCCTACTACACACACACACACACACACACACACACACACACACACACACACACACACACACACACACACACACACACATCACATCAGTTCCTGTCCAGATGAGCACCAACCCACAACCACTACAAGTGAAAAAATAACTGAGATGTATATTCAGGTTAGGATGACTGAACACCGATTAGGGTTAGGGTTATTCCAACAGTAAAAATAATCTTTAAACAATTTATGGTAAAGAGCACAAAAAGGTTTTCATTTATATACAGAATAAATTATTCAAATATCTAAAAGATAGATTTGCCAGTATTTAAAGTTTACATTTATAAATTGAGACTAATTGTAAACAGAGATATACAGAATCAATGAAAATATTTAATGAATAGCTTAATTTTACTCTTAGGTCAGTTCTGCTTTCTGAAGAAGTCTTTGAAATGGTACTTCCTTTTAAGGAATACAAGAAACACTGGCCACAGTATTTCATAACAGCAGTACATGACTTAAACTAGAAGCAAAAACACTCCTTAGAATGTAAGTATTATTTTTCTACCTGATTTATTCATACCAGGAACACACACACACACACACACACACACAAAATATGACTATCTCTGATGGTCAAGGGACACAGCCCTAAGTGGGAATCAAACCCAGATAGGCACGGCCATCTTGATCACCCGTGAACAGAGAATCAGATTCAAATGCAGGATTCAGTAAAAACACGACTTTAATTACCAAAAGTAATTAAATGGGACAAATACAACATAAGTAACAAAATGTAACAATAACATGGGAACCTGTAAATGCAAACACAAAACAACAACTGACAGAGAGATACAAAAAGACTGGTATAGAGGGCAAAACAAACAAAAAAAACTGCGAACTGGTGACATGGTTGAAAAGCGGAACAATAGGAAGGGTGTGGCACAACTTGTAGGGAATAACAAACAGAAACGCCAGCTATGTTGAAACGCCTGCAAGCACCCTCTGGTGGTCTGGCAGGGAACTGTAAGTAAAAATGAGACCAATAAATCTGTAAACCGGGGGCACGGTGGCTTAGTGGTTAGCATGTTTGCCTCACACCTCCAGGGTTGGGGGTTCGATTCCCGCCTCCACCTTGTGTGTGTGGAGTTTGCATGTTCTCCCCGTGCCTCGGGGGTTTCCTCCGGGTGCTCCGGTTTCCTCCCCCAATCCAAAGACATGCATGGTAGGTTGATTGGCATCTCTGGAAAATTGTCCGTAGTGTGTGATTGCATGAGTGAATGAGAGTGTGTGTGCCCTGCGATGGCACTCCGTCCAGGGTGTATCCTGCCTTGATGCCCGATGACGCCTGAGATAGGCACAGGCCTCCCGTGACCCGAGAAGTTTGGATAAGCGGTAGAAAATGAATGAATGAATGAATGAATCTGTAAACCTAATAACCTGTAAAACTCAATCAAAAAACAAACTGAATTCTTTGTTGGACGAGTAAAAACAATTTAATGCCATAATTTAAAGTGCCTCTGATTAACCCCAAATAAAGTTAAGCTGTTCTAGTAGGCATTTCCTGACATTTTCTTAGTCGTATAATACAGCAAAAGCCATGATCTGCAGAGAGCTACCAAAGCATCAGAGAGATCTCATTATTAAAGGTATCAGTCAGGAGAAGTGTATAAAAGAATTTCCAAGGCAATAGATATACCATGGAACACATTTAAGACAGTAATCTTTAAGTGGAGAAAATATGGCACAACAGTGACATTACCAAGAACTGGATGTCCCTCAATAATTGATTAAAAAATAACAGAAGAAGTCTGGTCAGGGCTGCCAGGAGTCCTACGGAAACATTTAAGGAGCTGCAGGAATTTCTGGCAAGTACTGGCTGGGCAATGGGGTAAGGTGGCATGGCAGAGGCTTTTTCTTATGAAGAAAATCATCCAAGCCAAGCTAAATTTTTCAAAAACACATTTAAAGTCTCCCAAAAGCATGTGGGAAAATATGTTATAGTTTGATAAAACCAAGGTTGAACATTTTGCCATAATTCCAGGAGCATGTTTGGAGCAAAAACAACACTGTGCGTCGCTAAAAGAACACAATACTCACAAGTGAAGCGTGGTGGTGGTAGCATTATGCTTTGAGGCTGTTTTTTTTTTTTTTGCTGGGAGTCGGACCTTAGTCAAGGTAGAGGGAATAATGAACAGTTCCATACACCCGTCAGTGTTGCCACAAAACATTCGGGTTTCTGCTAGAAAGCTAAAGATGAAGAGGAATTTCATCATTCGGCAGGACAAAGGCCCAAAGCATACATCCAAATCAACAAAAGAATGGCTTCACCAGAAGTAGATTAAAGTTTTTGAAGAGTCCAGACCTGAATTCAACTGAAAATCTGTGTAGTGATTTGAAGAGAACTGTGCACAGGAGATACACTCACATGAAAGTAATGACACTTTTACAGTAATCAAAACCTCTTTTTTTGAACTGGATGCATTTGCTTCAGCTCATGTTGTTAATAGCCAAAACTGAGAGAGTGAGAGAGGTTCAGATGTAACCACAGCATCAGAAGTAGACCAAAGATGATATAGAGTGGTTCAATTCACAAACCTCAACCCATTTAAAATATTAAAGATACACACTGACTTTTTTTAATATTCATTTGTTTTACATGTTTATTTTATGTCTTCAGTATTAGCATCAAAAAAAGAACATGTATGGCAGTAAAATATATATATATATATTACACAATACACCACATTTCAGACAAAAATCATAATGAAGTCTGTCTTGATTTATCTGCAAATACAGAAAAAGGTATGACAGTCAGCATCACCAGAAGAACTGTGACAGATTCTGCAAGATGCTCAAAAAAAACTGCACAAGACAGTCGCTGCATTCATAAACAGAAAAGAGTTTTACTGCTTTTACTAATGGATTATTCATTCATTCATCTTCTACCGCTTATCCGAACTACCTCGGGTCACGGGGAGCCTGTGCCTATCTCAGGCGTCATCGGGCATCAAGGCAGGATACACCCTGGACGGAGTGCCAACCCATCACAGGGCACACACACATTCACTCACGCAATCACACACTAGGGACAATTTTTCCAGAGATGCCAATCAACCTACCATGCATGTCTTTGGACCGGGGGAGGAAACCGGAGTACCCGGAGGAAACCCCCGAGGCACGGGGAGAACATGCAAACTCCACACACACAAGGTGGAGGCGGGAATCGAACCCCGACCCTGGAGGTGTGAGGCGAACGTGCTAACCACTAAGCCACCGTGCCCCCCTAATGGATTATATGTTATAATATATGTTATAAATAATATAAGATATAAATGTTTCATATGTATTTGTGTGTGTGTGTGAAGAAAAACTTACTGAGGTGCTGAAAGTAAATTTCAATGAACAAAGCAGTGCAAATCAACAAGCCAAAGATGGGCCCCACGACTATACAACGAACAAAAATACCTGTAAAGATATCAACAGTACGTGATACATTATTACTCGTTATTCTGCACTTAACTGAATACCAGAGGTGGGGTAGCAGTAAAACTTTTTAAAGCAATAAACAGATACTAATATACAAATATACAATATACAAACTTTGAACATAAAAAGCATCAGATTAAAGATTCATACCTGTGAATTCCGCTTCTGTCTCGGTGCATTCATCAGATGACATGATAACAGTGATTGGTTCAATCAGTGTTGAGTGATTCACCCAGCAGAAGTACATCACCTGCTCTGCTATGTTTGATGACAGGTGAAGGTATGACATAAGGCTGTAGGACCCATCTGTGTTGTTTTTGAAGGTCCAGTTGATGTGAGAAGTGCTCAGATTTTCTTCGTAATTTGGTCTTTGAAGTGATGTGTTCAGGTAACTGATGTACTCTCCATCTCTGAGCCAGGCCTGTTTCAGATCAGCAGGGTAAAAGCCCTCAGTAGCACAAAGCATAGTGGGAGTTCCATCAGGCTCTTTCACACATGCCACAGAAACAGATGGAGATGCTGCAGTGACCAAAGGGGGGTGGGGGGTGGGGTAAACATGAACTGCCCTTCGAACTTTTTTGTCAAAACAATAAAAGCTATAGGTAGGGGAGTTATCTACAATTGTAGATTACTTTAGAAAATATATACTAGCAAAACTATACACTCAATACACAACAGGTCTCTCCTTTGCAACATTTTCCACCATTTTGGCTACTTTTGTAGTTTAAGCCAATTTTTATTAACAGAGTAGACTACAGCAACTTACTCCTAGTCAGAATTGTATTTTTTTTTATTTTATTTTTAATCTACCCGAGTTTTTGCACATCACCCCTCAGCTGTATTTCCTCCAGCAGCTTCCACCTACACCACAAATTTAACTAATGTTTTTCATTAGTAGATTGTTTGTAAATAAATTTTAGATTATTTAACCAATTTCTAGATATTTTTTAATGATTTCTATTCAACTGTTCATGTATTTATTTATTTATTTATTTTACAAAAAAAGCAAAATTATGTGACAGACTATTTTAGGCTTAATTAGTAAATGTGTCTAGAAATAGGCTTAATAGGCATAACGGTCATGTATTTGTTATATAATAATCGAATGACTCTTTAAAATTTTATGCGAAGTATCTTTACTTTCTATCAATTCTGCAGAGTAGCTGAATGTACTTTCATCCATGAAAATCAATTTTTTTATTTAAATTTATATAAAGAATATTCAGCAAAGATCATTCACAAACAATTTAAAAGATCAAGATGTTAAAAGTAGATGTTTTTGTAATAATGTAATAATGCACTAAGCAAGATATATGTACATGTATAATTCATTACAATGCGATGCTATATGCAAGCATGTTCATGTGAGCAAATGAATGAATAAATAAATCAATAAATAAAATGATTAAATTCTTACCTATTACTTGAATGAATGTCCTCTGGATTAACACGCAGTGTGTAGGAGGTGGGAAGTACTGAATTACTGTACATGTGTAATCAGCAGAATGATTTATCTGAATATTTAGCAAGTCAAACGATATTTGCTCTGTTTCTGGAATCCATACAAATCTGATGTTGTTATTGCACGACTGTTTATTCCAGGACTGGTTTATATAGAAGTATGCACAAAGTAAATGTTTGCTTCTCAAATCAACTGCAAAAGCAACACCCTTGTCTCTGAGACAAAAGTTCTGTTTTTGATAACAATTGATGGTGGTTGACGATCCTTGACGAACTACCTGTGTTGAATTAAAATTACGGCAAGTCCATGTTTTCACAGCTGAAAGAGAATTTGAGAAGTGATTTAAAATTGTTATACTGCTTAGTGTGAGCCAGAAGATTGTTGTTTGCATCGAATAAGTCTATGTTTTTATGTAATGCTGTTATAATAAAAGACAGGGAAAAAAGTTTCTTTTTTAAGTTATAAAACAAAAATTCAAAAATAAAATTGGACATATGGTTTTAAATTGTTAAACCAATTATAAATTGTTGTAATAAATCATTGCTATGGCAATAACTTTATGAAAAAGGAAGTAAAATAAATGTAATACCTGAGAAAAAAGACAGAAGCAAAAATCCCAGAATCTGATGGATTAACAATGTCTAAATATTAAAGAGAAAATTAATAAAATATTTGAGCATTTTTACATAGGTAGTATACCAGGTTGATAAGAAAGTCACACACAGCAGCAGCAATGATATTACATGCTGAAAGAAATATCTCAGTTAAAGCGTATGTGTTTCAGGTAAATGATGTTACCTTGATAATCTGAATATAATTAGCCTGAACAAACATGTGGTATTTTTTTTAAGGAAAAAACTTGTTAGTGATACCACTTACCATTTTAACAACGTACAAGTTAAGACTTCCTCTCCAAATAGAGTAAACTGCAGCATGGCTACTGACGGTGATTTCCGGCAGAAACCACAAACAGACCAAACCAATACTGAGACAGGAACTTGCACAACCCAGTACGTAATCTATTCTTTGGCCTCTACGGTGTCTACGTTGTAGGCAGAGAAAAAGAACAATCATTTAGCTACATTCGATTACTGTTGAGTGCATGCATTGTGGTGTTGAGTTATCAATGTTAAATAGAAATGTGAAATGTGTTGATTTTACAATAGGACTCACAGCCCTACAAAAGGGTCTGACAAGCCTGATGTTGTCATTGCAAAACTGTTTATTCCAGGACTGCTTTAAATAAACCCACAACAGACTCTATATATTTATTTATATCAAACATGTATCAAATATTTGTGTTTTACGATCATTTCGACACCACTTCTCAGCGATGATCCATAGGAGAGACAAAGAGCCGCACAACGGAGGGATCGGACTGTCTCGCAGGAACAGTAAGTTACCAAGTTTTAAACAACAGCTGGCTAACTAGCTGGCAACATTAGTACTGTACAGTGCTGTTTTATGTAGCTAGTTAGCAAAGCTAATGTTGCTAAAGAATTGTTTTTAAGTGTTGTAGGGTTTTGGTATTTTCATCTGTACAGAACAGATGCTGGTATAAAATGAAAGATTTTTTATTCCTTTTTACAAAATGTGCAAACATGTCTATGCCTCTTCATCTCCCTTGACACAGGAACATGGAGGGAGGAAGCTCCTTTTAACCTGAACATCCCATATTAGAATAGTGTTGTTGGTATGCCTTATGCCTTTTTTGTTTTTATCAGGATTATTATCAAGTCTGGACCCGACTGGACTTACTTGCATTTACATCCTTTCCATTCCCATTCTTTTTCTTCAATCTAATCTGTGGTAAGAGACCCCACAAAGTTGTGTTTGGTAAGGATCACTGACCGAAAGTATTTGTTTAATTTCCATTTATTAATTTCTGTGTGTGTGTGGACACCTTTTTGGACTCCTTTATCATTTGTAGTGTTGCTCCCATTTAAAACAGTTCGGCTCAAGACCAGCTATTTTTAATGTCATGATTCAGGACAATGTCCCAATGTCCAGAGACAAGCTGTTTCGTGTTGAGGTTTTGTTCAAACCAACCATCGAAAATACCCTCGCTAATGAATATGTTTTTTGTTTCATTGGTTGTTGCGTTAAATCTTACCCATATACAATAGTGCTATTTTCTGATTTGCTATTGTGTAGCCTCTTTTTTTGATTGGCTGATAAGTGTCAGGCGTCGTGGAAACAAAACCCCTGGAATTTAGTGAATGTCCGCGCTTTGATTCCTGCCTGGTTCCATAGAGACAGCGGTGCGGACTGATACATTTTGGGCGCTGCGGCATTTTAAATATATGATAAATAGTCAAAAAGTTTTTCTGTGTGAGAAATACGATGTGTGGCGGGAGAGTGTGACAAAAGACCGAAATGTGTGACTGTCACTCTCAAAGCATGACACTTGACTGTTTTGGAGTTACAGTGATTAGACCTACCTGTTTTCCAAAGTTACTGTTAGACTTCTAGCATCTCTTTTCATCTCTTCAGGCTTCAGTGAGCCATTTAGAACTGCATGGCTACTGGACTGAGTTGGTTTCCATTGTTAGTTAGGTATGTACTGTCTTCTTGCACAGTATGGCACTTGGCTGTCCGTCCTTTTCTTAGTGTGTCTAGATTCAGTTACCACTCATGGAGGACCTGGAGTAGGGTTTCCCTCTGTTCCCATTTCTCCAGAGGATGATTGTTCTGCATAATTTTTATAGTAGACACCAAGTTTGCTGGTTTCCATTATACACAGCTTTGACTCAGAGTGTCTAACGAGCCTTGCTACAGTATCCAATCAGATGCAGTGAGCAGTGTCTAAGCTCCCTGTATACCAAGGAGCACCAGTTATCTGCTCTCTCATTATCTGCTATTGCCATGGATTGTCTCTGGTCCTCTGTGCTTACTTTCACAGTAGACTTAAACCTAAACTTACGCAGACTTAAAAACCTTTTAATTGTGAATGTCCAATGCCCAACGTCAACTAATGAGCAGACTGTAGCTGCAACTGGAGATATTTCTGAAAAAGGTTTTTAGGATCTTTTTACTATTACTTTAGCACCTTTTGTATCAGAAAGAATCAAAATGGCAATTGCCCAGATTGTATAAATGCTGACAAAACAGCTTTGCTTATGCACAGTGCTGGTCATAAAGGTTTCAAAGTCTTTCAGCCTCTCTAGCACCATTTGGGCTCTGGGAATGCATGCAAGAGAAATTAAGTATGGAGGTCCATTGTGAGGGTAGAGTACTTTAACCAGCTGGAACTGAGTGTGGTTTATTTAGCCAAATGTCTTCTTAAGTGGTTGGTTGGGGGCTTGGGAGTCCATTCAAGCATTGTGGACAAGACAGCATGAAGTCATGATAGTGATCTCCACACAGGGGCCCATACATTGTCACTCCACTGATGGCATCTCATTTGCTAGTATGGTGCAATGGTGGGACAGCATCTATGCATTGGAGAATGGTGTCTGTAACCTCTGGCAGGGCTCAGGTGATCCTCACCAATGTTCAGTGTCATGTCGTTCTCTCTTGCACAGCTGAGCAATCTGTTAGGTCAGGATTTACTAGCCCATGACCAACATCGATGTCTATGTAGCGATTTTGGCTCGCAAAGCAAGGTAAATATTTATAATTATAACGTGTTATAGTGACTCCTAAATATTTTAACCTAAGTTGAAATTGACGGTAATGGAATTAACGTTACACTTATTTGGTCTGTTCGTCCGGCGAACAGGCCGTGTAACCTTTATTAATTCTATGAAGGCGGTATCTTCCCTTTTACTTTATACAGTAATTTTGATTAAATTAACTTAATAGAGCATGTAGTTCAGACCAGATGTTGCAGGTACCTTATGTTTGTGAGCGATACTCAGAGACAATCACTTGTGGAACAAACATATGGCGTTTAATGAATGAGACAAACACAACATAAAGCTAACTACACAAACTAACAAAAGAAATAGAGGAAACAAAAATGAAAATAAAATTACACAAAAGAAATTGAGATTGGGGAAAGGGAGGAAGAGACTGGAAAAGAAGAAATTAGAAAGGAAGGAAAGGAATGGCAAGCTTAGACTCCAAAATTAATCACACCCTGACTGGGAAATCGTCACAGAAACTTAAATTTACCTTACGATTCAATGCGAGATTCCTACTTAAAATACGCATCTAAATTGATTGGTAGAGGAAACGGTTACTTGCATTGGCTTGCAGCACAAGAGTCTGGATGTAACTGAGAAATCTCAGTCAGGATGGCATCAGACATTCTTCCTGAAGATGGTTCTGGGAAGTGGAACTTGCCGGAAGTTCTCTGAAGGAAGATGGAGTTGTCTCTAAGCTGTCCCGAAAATCTGACCAAGGATTGGTGGTGTTTGTGACATTTTAAAGGTCCCGAACTCCACCCATCTTTGGGGAGATGGCCAATACTATGGCTCGGATTTCGGAGGGAAAAACTCCCTTTGTTTCAGGTGTCTGTGGGCGTAGTTTAGCTATAAAACTTTTAGATGACTTTAAATTTTATCCAAGGTGTATTAAGACGGTATGCGCCTTTCGTGCTCAAATAAAATACACCATTGTTTGAAAAATGAGTAACTGATCATTTTGTGGTCATTTGGATACTAAACATGAAGGGGAATGACGGTATAAAGGCAGCAGTACAGAACAGTAATCAAAGTGTAACTGATGTTACTACGATATTGTGTTCTGATAAAGGCAAAGAAACAAAAATGAAACACAAAACAAAATGCACTTTCATTAGGGAAGTGAAAAACAGATAACTTTGTATACATCCTGACATCAGACCTTAAAAGGACATACAGCATTAGAACAGGTATACATTAACATGCCAGGGTCGGTAATTAAAGTATAACTGATGTTAATACAGTGTTGTGTTCTGATACCTAAATAAAATACACCCTTGTCAGGAAAGTAAGGAGCAAATAATTTTAAGTCAAGCAAGCCTTAAAAGAAGAAACACATTACAGCAGGTTACAAGAATAAGAATCTTAGAGTATCATAATTGGGGAGGAGAAACATACGATTATGGGTTAATGCCGTGGGATGTGGGGCATTTTATTTACTCGTTTTATTAGTAAAAGGAATGTCCCTTTGTGAGGTACTGTGAAGACAACTCTGAGGCCTTATTCCTGAATCCTGTGTGTAAATCCGGAATCAGCGGTAGAGGTAGGAATATAATATAATAGATGTAGCGTCTGGTACAGGTCATTTAGATTTCCAGTTTACAATTTATTGAGGGTCTACATTCCACAGTGTCACACACACACACAACTGGCTCCAGAAGGTCTGGATCCTACACAAAGACCAGATAACCCCATGCTGCTTCTCTGATTGAACTCATAGGGCCCTCAACCAGAACACACACACGCACACACATGCACTCACCTGCAAACGCATACACACACACATACACACACACACACACACACACACACCTTCTCATCTGAAAACTTCTCATCCATATTTTTTCCACCAAGATAAAGTTCATCATAGCTGGTTCCAACAGAGCAGACCAATCCACACAGTGTGGTTTTGGTTACTTTGGTGTGGTTTCATAACATACAGTGACAACATGCGGGTATTTTCACCTTGATTAAAAAAACTGATTAAATCTCTTGTTGGTTATTATACAGATGCAGCAGCTCAGAATTGCTGTTTGACTATTGCATGATCACTGCATGATTACTGTGTGATTCTGCCAGACATCCACCAGGAGTGCTACAATGATCTTGTTCCCCCGCTCTGACGTAGTTAATCAGTAGCTGCTTTATTCACGCCCCCTACGCGCATCTGTTGCAATGACACGTTGATCCACCAGGTGGCGCCGTGATCAGTGTAACAGCTGCTGGCATTAACCAATGAAACGTCTCTAAATTTAAATTAAAACCATTTTGACCATTTTTAATGTCAGTAAATAATAAAACCTGTTTTTTTCCAGGTCAAATTGACTTGAATGCTTATAAATCAAAAATTCTACACTGATCAGCATTCTGTGTGATCAGCTTATATTTGTAAACATTTTACACTTGTTATGTCTATTTTGCCTACCAGATGCCATCTGATCACCCAAAAACGGGCTACACACACACACACACACCACTCAAAAACATGGCATAATTTATTGTGAATAAAACTTCCTTTACACCTCTTATGCTTTTTATTATATTTAATTTATAAACAAGAAACCTCACCACTGGTTGGTGTATGTCAAACATCCCCAGGTCAAAGCTGACTGAAGCAACTAAATTCATAAATAAGAGAGAAAACAGGATTTGAATATGAAAACGTGTGTGTGTGTGTGTGTGTGTGTGTGTACCATCATTTCGTTAGATCATATTTTGCCCTCTGCTAGGCAAAGGCATATCAAAAGTATGAAATATTTACAAATGTGTAGCTTTTTTTTCTGGAGGCCTAATGAAATGCAATGCCCAGTGTGTGTGTGTGTGTGTGTGAGTGCATGTGCGCACGCGTGTGTGTGTGTTTTGGGTACGTGTGTTAGTGTACATTTTATGTGTGCATTTTTGTGTCTGTATGTATGTTCATTGCACTGAAAAGGGCAAAAGTGTGACCTATTGCCCACTAAATGTGGCCGAGTCAAATTGACTCGGGAGTAAAGTGTTTATTTTATGAACAAATAGTTCAACGAAAATAGACAAAATGAATTTTACTTGCAAAGTTCATAATTTGGAACATTCATTCATTCATTCATTCATTCATCTTCTACCGCTTATCCGAACTACCTCGGGTCACGGGGAGCCTGTGCCTATCTCAGGCGTCATCGGGCATCAAGGCAGGATACACCCTGGACGGAGTGCCAACCCATCGCAGGGCACACACACACTCTCATTCACTCACACAATCACACACTAGGGACAATTTTCCAGAGATGCCAATCAACCTACCATGCATGTCTTTGGACCGGGGGAGGAAACCGGAGTACCCGGAGGAAACCCCCGAGGCACGGGGAGAACATGCAAACTCCACACACACATGGCGGAGGCAGGAATCGAACCCCGACCCTGGAGGTGTGAGGCGAACGTGCTAACCACTAAGCCACCGTGCCCCATAATAATAATTTGGAACAATCCTGGTAAATTTCAGGCAAATATGTGGAAGGAAACCCAAGTTATGACACATTAAACTTTCCGGATGAGTCAAATAGACCCCATGTCATTGTATTAGCAACTTTTCATTCTGTTTTCACACAATTTTTTATAAACAAAACAGACTATTTTGCATTTATTTAGGCATTTTTTATTTGGGCATTTCTGAAGGTTTCCATGTCACACACAGAGGTTTGGCCTGCCTTGGATCTGGGCTACTCTGAGTGAACAAATGCAAATGTGCCTGGCCTCACAGGTGATGGGGGTGTTTGCGCAACAAAAGCAGGAGGAGAATCGAGCTGAATAACTGTGAAAATCTCAACAGAGGGGAATCACACCTCTTGTACCGCTTTGACACGTTGCACTTACAGTAGGAAACATATCCATCCAACAAACCTCAGTTTCTGGTTCTCACATGTGCTGCTTTCAGCATTTTTGTGCAAAGTGCTCATGGGGATAGAGTCTTGTACAAACAGGCCAAATACACATTAGAAAAGGAGATCAGAGTGGCAAAGAGAAATTATTCTGAAAAGCTACGGGCTCAGTTTTCCACTAACGACTCAGCTTCAGTGTGGAAAGGTCTGAAAGCCATCACCAACTACACGACACCATCCCCCAGCACTGTGGTGAATCAACAACTGGCAGACTACCTGAATGAGTTCTACTGCAGGTTTGAAAAAGCCCAATTCTCACCTCCTGTAAACACCGACTCCAACACACCTAAAATTCAGTTCAGTGAAGATGAGGTGTGTCAGGTCTTCAAGAAAAACAAAAGAAGAACAGTGACAGTGAAGTAAAGAAATTGACCGACGTGACATTTCTCCCATCATCCAAAAATGGCTCCATCAGATTCATGACCACGCTCTCTGCCAGCCTCTCTCCCTTCTGATGACTGGGGTCCTTTCCCAAGTAAGGAGATGCATAGCAGACATATTTGGTCTCCAAATCCGTGGCCATCCAGAACTTGTCTGAAATTTGTCTGGCTTGGTTGCGATATACTGTGTGAATGGACAACGAACCCTGGTAGGGAACAGCTGTTCATCTATGGTCAAGTGTTCTCCTGGAGTGAAACTCTCAGCACAGTTCTTGTTGAAGTGTCCAGATCTTGCGTGTCCAGATGTCGGAGACCGCAGCAAATTTGTCTGTTAGAAGGTGTTGCATAATTGAAATGAATCTATCTCGGGGCATTGTCTCTTTGAAAGCCAGGAGATTGTTTTGAAACCATTTTGACCATTAAATATGATTTGAATATGAAAACACAACGTGTGTGTGTGTGTGTGTAGCATCATTTCATTAGATCATATTTTGCTCTAAAATTGCTCTTTATTATCATATTTTGCATATAAAATAATAAAAACATAGAGTCTCTTTCTCCTGTAGGATGATTAGCCTGTCATTCTTCAGCACAGATACTTTGCATATCATACAGGGTCACCGTTGGGGAGAGGTTAGGCTATCACTTACACAGAGGGTTTCACACTCCTTTTTTGTCTTTTTTGACTGACATGCGAAATTTTCCAAATTTTTCAGATTATTCATAGTCTCAGTAAATATCCCTTCCATTGCTGTGTAGCGTCTGGTACAGGTCATTTAGATTTCCAGTTTACAATTTTATTGAGGGACTGAATTCCACAGTGTCACACACACACACACAACTGGCTCTAGAATGTCTGGATCCTACCACAAACCAGATAACCCCATGCTGCTTCTCTGGTTGAATTCATAGTGACCCTCAACCAGAACACACACACACACACACACACACACACACACACACACACACACACACAAACACACAACACAATGGGACATTCCTTTTACTAATAAAACGAGTAAATAAAATGCCCCACATCACAAGGCATTAACCCATAATCGTATGTTTCTCCTCCCCAATTATGATACTCTAAGATTCTTATTCTTGTAACCTGCTGTAATGTATTTCTTCTTTTAAGGCTTGCCTGACTTAAAATTATTTGCTCCTTACTTTCCTGACAAGGGTGTATTTTATTTAGGTATCAGAAAACAACACTGTATTAACATCAGTTATACTTTGATTACCGACCCTGGCATGTTAATGTATACCTGTTCTAATGCTGTATGTCCTTTTAAGGTCTGATGTCAGGATGTATACAAAGTTATCTGTTTTTCACTTCCCTAATGAAAGTGCATTTTGTTTTGTGTTTCATTTTTGTTTCTTTGCCTTTATCAGAACACAATATCGTAGTAACATCAGTTACACTTTGATTACTGATCTGTGTATGTAATGTACAGTACCGTGGCTTTACACCGTCATTGCCCTTCATGTTTAGTATCCAAATGACCACAAAATTATGTTACTCATTTTTCAAACAATGGTGTATTTTATTTGAGCACGAAAAGGCACCATACCGTCTTAATACACCTTGGATAAAACTTTAAAGTCATCTAAAAGTTTTATAGCTAAACTACGCCCACAGACACCTGAAACAAAGGGAGTTTTTCCCTCCGAAATCCAGGCCGTAGTATTGGCCATCTCCCCAAAGATGGGTGGAGTTCGGGACCTTTAAAATGTCACAAACACCACCAATCCTTGGTCAGATCTTCGGAACTGCTTAGAGACTACTCCATCTTCCTTCATAGAACTTCCGGCAAGCTCCACTTCCCAGAACCATCTTCAGGAAGAACGTCTGACCCCATCCTGACTGAGATTTCTCCGTTACATCCAGACTCTTGTGCCGCAAGCCAATGCAAGTAACCGTTTCCTCTACCAATCAATTTAGATGCGTATTTTAAGTAGGAATCTCGCATTGAATCGTAAGGTGAATTTAAGTTTCTGTGACGATTTCCCAGTCAGGGTGTGATTAATTTTGGAGTCTAAGCTTGCCATTCCTTTCCAATTTCTTCTTGTCCAGTCTCTTCTTCCCTTTCCCCAATTTCAATTTCTTTTGTGTATTTTATTTTCATCTTTGTTTTCTCTATTTCTTTTGTTTGTTTGTGTAGTTAGCTTTATGTTGTGTTTGTCTCATTCATTCTCTGAGTATCGCTCACAAACTTACAGTAAGGTACCTGCAACATCTGGTCTGAACTACATGCTCTATTAAGTTAATTTAATTTATATTATGGTATAAAGTAAAAGGGAAGGGCGTCTTTCTCGGCCGGGAAGATACTGCCTTCATAGAATTAATAAAGGTTACACGGCCTGTTCGCCGGACGAACAGACCAAATAAGTGTAACGTTAATTCCATTACCGTCAATTTCAACTTAGGTTAAAATATTTAGGAGTCACTATAACACGTTATAATTACTTACAAATATTTACCTTGCTTCGCCAGCCAAAATCGCTACAGCTGTATTGTTGGATGTAAGTACAACACAGCTCGCCGATTAAGTGACTTTTTCTCACAATGCCTGCCAATAACCAAATAATTGCTTGTCTATTCTGTCATATCATTTTACTTGCATTGTATCCACAAAATCTGAATGTGACCTATTGGTTCCTAATATTGTTTTGAGCACAAAATTTGCATTATGATAAGAATTCTTATGCAGAGACAAGTATCCATTTTTTTCATTGCTTCCTGCCTTGCACAATGGTCAAACCCACATGCATCAGAACAAAAGCATGTTAACATAAATAGATGTAAATAAAGTAAATGAAGCAGAACAGAAACTGAACAGAGGTGTAAGTGAAATAGTGCTCTGACCCTGTGAGCTGATATTCCAGGCAGTTGGGATGCTGGGACAACTGAATCAAAACATTTTAAAAGAAATCAGTTAAAAATATTTTATGTAATACTGACATAAGCCAATCCATCAGCCATGGCAAACACAGGACTCTCGAGTTTTGATGACAGGCAAGAGTGACATCTCCAACCCCCCACCCAAGCACAACAATGGGCCTACCCTTTTCGCCACCTTCTCTGGGACTTTTTCGGCGTGTGGACCCCCTAGTATACAGTGCATCCCTACTTGCCCCCACCCCCAAAAGAAAATTTATGACATAAAACATTCCAAAACATAATATTTGCATTAAACAAAACATAATAAATTATGCACTACATTGTATAATTTATTATACAATATATGGGACCATCTCAGGGGCCCCAGTTTGAGAACCAGGGGCCTAGACTACTTGTTCTGAGCAGGGGTCAGTGAACAGGCTGTAAAACTGTTGGCTAAGTTGCAGACACCCATGAAAAACTCATGCTGATTATCTGGGAAACATCTCTAACAGCAGACAAAATGTCATTGTTTATGTCAAACAAGTTGTGAATTTGTTGTAACATTTACAACAGGAGATCATGACTTACTCTGTGCTCAAAGTGATGCTCGCAGCTCCAGTGCTTTTCTCTGTGGGTGAACGAGGATGATGATGAACAATTCCAGTATATGCTTTTTTTTATTGGTTGTTGCGTTAAATCTTACGATTTAGCCTGATTGGCTGATAAGTGGCAGGTTCGACTAAGAACTCCAGGGGAGACGCGCTTGATTCCTGCCCATTTTAACATTTTACATTTTGGGCGCTGCTGCATATTAAATATATGATAAATAGTAAGTTGTTCTGCGTGAGAAATACAATGTGTGGCGGGAGAGCGTGACAAAAGACCGAAATGAGTGACTGTCACTCTCAATGCATGACACTTCAGAGCCCTGCAAACAGATACAGTGATTTAAAAATGCAACTGCTGATTTAAAGAATAATGGTTTAGACCTAAGCAGAAATCTCTGGAGAAGTGAAATGAAATGACAGGTTGGCATACACAATGAATAAACAACTGCTGATGTCATGCTCCTACCACTCTTTTTGACAATTTGACAACTTCCGGGTTAGCTGGTATTTTAAGCATTCCAGTGACATTAACATTTAAATTTTTATTCGCGGCAGACGGCCTTATAAAAAGTACAAAAGTGCTTTGAAGTCTCTATCATTGAATATGTTCACACTGGTTCAATAGGTAACAGACTAAAGATACCATCAACCATACACTTTTTTTTTAAATAGCAGGGGGTCAAAACAGATTAGTCCAGGCCTGCCCATTTCTCCTCCTGTGTCCCATGAGCCACCTCTTGTCCTCAGCACCATACCATTTGTTTAATACATTCATCTCTACTTCCCCACTTGCCCTATGATTGTGCCATCAACCGCATACTGGGAACCATACCACCCAGGGGATGCCTTTATCATCTTTCAGGACTGGACCAGGAGACCATGAACACTTACATTCAGGATTTCTGGGTTGCTGTCATCGTTCATCCCTCCCTGTTACCTGCCTGGGCCAGATTCTTTAATGCAGACAAAAAGGACAAATTCTTATGGCTGTGTATAGGTTATTGGAGACTAAATGAGATCATTATCAAGAATTGTTATCCCTTGCCTTTAATGTCATCTGCCTTCAAACTCCTTAGGGGGCCTCCATCTTTACCAACCTCAACCTCTGCAATGCGGGTGACAAATGGAAGGCAGCGTGAAACATGCTCACAGGTCACTATGAATGATTAGTGATGCCGTCCGGCCTGACTATCGAATTCCAAACCCTCCCTGTGGGAGCTCTTCTTTGGGAGGTTTCAGTTCACTCTCTCCTACCACCCGGGGTCCAAGAACGACAAGCCCATTGCAATTTCTCGTCAGTTCACCCTGGCAAAATAGGAATTGTGGATGGTGCCACAACTCCTGCACATCCTGTCACTCTGGTGCTACCCAAACCTTGGCTCTACTACAGCAACCTTTTGGTTGAATCCTTGGAGGAAGGATGTCCATGAGTTCATGGCAGCCTTCACTATCTGTGACCCAGCAGAGGAGTCTCAAGGCCCACAACTCTGTGCCGTCCAATGCCACAGGCCTGTCCCTTTTCCAAGCCACATATGGTTATCAACCCCCTCTGTTCCCTCTCCAGGAGGTGGAAGCCTTGCGACCTCTGCCCTCACCCTGGTCAAGCGCTGTAGACGTGTCTGTAGAATGTAGAATGTGTCTGTCTATTCTGAGAGCTGAGGGGTCTGAACACGTGCTGAGGGGTATAAGCACCTGTTGAGAAAAGCCTTGATGCATGCCTTCTTTGTAGCTTGAGAGATGGTTGGACCAGTCGAGCAGTGCTAGAAGATCTGAGGGAGAGCGAGGAGTGACAAGAGCTTCGAAGCAAGAGGGTGCGGTGAAACAAGTAAAAAGCCAATAACCAAGAAAACATGAGAGGATATGGGAGCAGAATCAATTCATTCTTGTTGAACTTCCTGTGCTTAACTGCTAGAGACCTAATCTTGACAATCTTGGCAAATGCACATTTATCTACCAAAAGTTTTGTAGTTATAGATTACTGCCGTGCTAGACTAAGAATTAGTCTCTTGAAGTCTCTTGTATAGGCGCCCAGTGCATCTCTCTCTATGTTTTTGTCCTCATCACTTCATTCATTTTCTACCGCTTATCCGAACTAACTTGGGTCACGGGGAGCCTGTACCTATCTCAGGCATCATTGGGCATCAAGGCAATGCCAACCCATCGCAGGGCACACACACACTCTCATTCACTCACACAATCACACACTACGGACAATTTTCCAGAGATGCCAATCAACCTACCATGCATGTCTTTGGACTGGGGGAGGAAACCGGAGTACCCGGAGGAAACCCCCGAGGCACGGGGAGAACATGCAAACGACACACACACAAGGTGGAGGTGGAAATCGAACCCCCAACCCTGGAGGTGTGAGGCAAACGTGCTAACCACTAAGCCACCGTGACCCCCCTGTCCTCATCACCTTTTAAAGCAAATTCATGCCCATTACAATATTAAGCTTTGATTGTATTCTCACTCAAGCATGTTGCTTTTATAAACCATATTAAAATATTTTCATGTAAATATTAAGTATATAAATTATCAATATTTTCATGTAAATATTAAGTATATAAATTATTACTTTTATCTATTTTATACTTTGAAAACTTTTTTCTACAGCGTTGCTAAAGACTGAAACAACATTGTGGTCTGCTTTATTTTTACCAACATACCAAAACTGCTTTACAGATCCATCACCTCATAAAAGGTATTGCAATACACCTGCAAGGAGCTGATGGTGCAACATTTATCATTTATTTGTAAGAAACTATATATACAGAGATGACATGGTTAGTCTGGTCCTACTTTAGAGTAGAGACACTGATAATGTGTCCACAGTTTGTGTTCCAAAAATACAAAAGTGCCTAGTAAATAAATAAATAAAAAAGAATGTACACAGACCAACCCTGGAGTCTTGTTTTTTAAGATAGCAGTTGCTTAGTTCTCATAGATACATTCCTCTCTCTGAGTCTGCATGATTCTATGTGGAGTAGATCTGGTAGTATTCCTGATGTTTGTGGAGACAGGTTGAGCATTTCGGGGAGCAGTCAATGTGGGGTTCACCGCAGCATTGGAAAGAGTGAAGTTCTCATAGATTTTATTTCTGTAGACTACAGATCCATGGGAAGAATCTCTTTTCTTCCCTACCAATTAACACAGAGACAGACAGGTAGTTCAGTAATAGAAGTGGTGTAAAATAAATGCTCTCTATCTGTTGGAGAAGTATATAAACTTTGCTCTATGTTTAGCTCAAACTAGCATCGTCAAACTTAAGTAAGATGTCAGCAAGACAAAACAGAATGTTTACATTTGAAATAAATTTTTATCTTCATCAAAATTACTTTTTAAAATCATAAGATTTTAATTATCTTGGCGTCAGAGTTGCAATAAGAAATACATTGGAAATAAATATGTCTGGTCTGGAAAAAAAAGTTATATATATATATATTTTATGTTGTGAATAATTGAGATGAAAAGACACTAATTGTGGACTCACATTTGAAGATGGCTACACCAAGTAAAATGAGGAGAAGCAGCCCTGCACATGTGCTTGTAGCTGCAGTGATCACCAAGGCTGCCATGGATGCCACCCCTGCACACAAACACACACACATATACACACACACACACACACACACACATATATATATACACATCTTACTTAAGTTTGACGATGCTAGTTATATTTATATATATATATATATAATATATAATAAATATAATATATATATATATATAGCACAAGCAAAAAAAAATAGCTTCCGTTTGTGTGTAGTTTTTGTAAAACCCCTGGGTTGAGTAAAATGACACATTTTTAGAACTCCTGCCTCCACAGTGTCATTTTTGCTGTCTTTTCTTACTTGATCACAGATAGATTCTTTCTGCTCTCAAATGACCCGAGGATCTTTAAATACCACGTAGATGTTCTTCATCTACTCTATTATACACACAAACAGTTTTGCTACATGTTGACACACTTTTACTGTTACTTTGCCTTCAGAATTTAATTCACTACTAATTATTAATTGTAATTTATAAGAGTATTACTGACTTTTAATGTTATTAAAAATAGGCCTGTTACAATCATGACAGTGGCCAGTTAGATTAACCAGCAAATAAGCTGAATATTATTCGTGTGAGTACGGTTTCAGATTCAGCCACAGAGGTAATGGGGAGGAAATGTGAGCACATGACAAAGGAAACACATCCTCCTCTGAGTGACACTCGATAGTGGAACGATGTACATTACAGGCTGTTACAAGCATCATTAGGTTGCATTTAACATTAATAACTAGCAAACAAACACACAGTTTAAGAACTGTGCACAGAGCAACACAAAACATTTGCATCTGCCCCTCATTATGGCCTTTTTTTAAGCTTGTTGAGTGAAGTCTAAAAGCTCTCACTCTCACTCATTTTCTACCGCTTATCCGAACTACCTCGGGTCACGGGGAGCCTGTGCCTATCTCAGGCGTCTTTGGGCATCAAGGCAGGATACACCCTGGACGGAGTGCCAACCCATCGCAGGGCACACACACACTCTCATTCACTCACGCAATCACACACTACGGACAATTTTCCAGCGATGCCAATCAACCTACCATGCATGTCTTTGGACCGGGGGAGGAAACCGGAGTACCCGGAGGAAACCCACGAGGCACGGGGAGAACATGCAAACTCCACACACACTAGGCGGAGGCGGGAATCGAACCCCCAACCCTGGAGGTGTGAGGAGAACGTGCTAACCACAAAGCCACCGTGCCCCCCAAGTCTAAAAGCTATTAAACATATTTAAAGACGGGTTCTGCGGCTGCTTTGATTTTCTAGGTTTCAGATTATGCAAATCATCTTTGTGACCACCTCAAGGTTGCAGAGTAAAAGAAGGAAGTTGGAACTTAAGATGGGCTTTTTCAACGATGGTTGAAGACCTACTTCTTCATTAAATGCTTGAACTAGCATTTTCTCCCCTGTGTGCTGTATTTGTGTATGTATTTATAAAATTAAAAATAAATAAATAAATAAATAAATAAACAAACTTTAAACAGTGTTTCAGTCTTATGGTATTACAGTATATACGCTCTGGATAAGGTCGTCTGGCAAATGCTGAAAATGTAAATGTACTTGTGTGTCTATGGTAACAAAAAACAGGGAAATGAGGACTGAAAATGAGGACTGAAACAAGGAAAGTATAATATGCTGCAAAAATGATAAACAATAAACAATCATATATGATACTATATAAATAATACTCTACAATGATATGGCATATTTCATCATGCTTTTATTTTGCTATTTTTAAGTTATTTCAATTATTAAAACAATGCCATTTTTAATTCCATGTTATTCAGCAAACCTAAATGTTATTCATACATTTATCCATAAAAACATCAGCAAGATCTCTTATTAAAATGCTGCCTTTTTTAGTGTCCTCCATATAAAATAAAGGAAAACAAAAAATTATGTGGACTTTTTATAAGAAGATACTAAAGGTAAGTGTCTAAAAGTGTCATATTTATGTGTTTAATATTGGCTTAAATGGCATTTCCTAGTTTTTTATATTGCTATTAATATTTTTATAGTTATAATTATAGTTGTTTAGCACTTTTATGGCATTTCATAGTTTTAGAGTGTATTTATAGTCCAAAACATTTCAGTGTGACATCAAACTGTCAGACAGTGGCACAGTCTCACATAAAGAGCGCACACAATTCTCTGATTACGTTTTGAAGTTCTAATGCATTAAACATTTGGCAACGATACAACAGACAGTTGTGTTTGCCTTGCAAAACTAGATGCTCTGAGCTGTAAGGCTGTTACATCTAACTGATCTGAAAGTCTCTATGTGAGCTGTTTTAATACATATTTATTCATTCTATATTATATTATTTATTTATTTTAATTTACATGTAATCTTTAATAAGTATAGGACTGAAGACATTTTAGGACCTTCGTGACTAATTAATCAGGGATTTTTTGAACAGGGCCCAGTTCTGTGTAAATTGTATACTTTCCATTACACTCTATTTATACTCATTACATTCTCAATATTTTACTAAATGTTTTTATTATATCAATATATGTCTTATTATATTTTACTACGCTCTATATTATTTTATTCAACCTTAAAACTTGTCTTTTAATACCTGCTTTTCATTCAACCCTACTCAGGTTGAGTAATGATGCAGATGAGAACTTTAGCAAATAAGAATAAAAAATAATAAAATAAAATAAATAAAATTGTGCATTCTGAAGATAAACTGAATATACAGTAAACAAAAAATAATAATCAAGCTTATTTATGTTTAAGCTTATCTAAATAACTGTGTGTTTATGGATGTTTGAAACAGGTCGAAACATGCATTTAAGATCATTTGTTGTTACTACTTTGCATATTATGGGTTTGGAACACATGTTGGAAAAAAAAAACCTTTCTTGAGTTGAAATCAATCATGTAATAATTGTAACAAACTTAAAAAAGTTCTGAATCTCTTTTATATTAGTCATGGCTTCTCTGATTATTGTTTGAGTTTTGTATTTTGTCATGTTAATGCCATAGCATACAAAGTGTGACAATAAGTTAGGAGAAGAAACATCCAGAGAAATCATGTGACTAAGCAAGTATTGAAGAAGTATTCAGTAAACATAGTGCTGAAGTAATGTCTGGTGTCATATGAACATAAAAAGCCAAAAGAGAAATCCAAACTAAATAAAACTGTCTGCTTTTGTTCTAGTCACAAGTCTCACATCATTTAATTTGATCAAATAAATGTTCACATCAGACAGTAGGTAAAAGGTTCACCTGAGTTATATGGGAGTGTGATGTTCCTGCTGTAGAGTGTGTGATTGACTGAGTAATCGGCACGACAAGTGAGCGTTTCTCCATCTGTCCAGTTGGGCTTGCAGAGCACCAGGAAGCTGCTCATATTGCTGGACTCATAATAGTGAAGAAGCTGATCTGATCTGGTCCATGTGAAGTTCACCTGCTGTGGTATCAAACCCTGCAGAGAGCAGAACAGCTCCACACAGGAGGAGTTAATGCTGTTCATCAACTGCAGGGTGAGAGATGGTGGATCTGCAGAGAGAACAATGAACTTAGTGACGTTTCATACAATGTAGTACAGGGTGAATAAGATAAACATAATATATTCTCTGTTAGTATACTGAGAATCAGAAAAACTTTCAAGAGCAAATGAAGAGTAAAAGATGATTATAATTACCAATAACTTTGAGCAGCAGGGTTGTAGAATTATTCTCCGTTGGTGGTGGTATTACTCTGGTACTCACACACGTATAATTACCAGCATCACTGATTTCAACATCTGTTACATTCAGCCCTAAAGGTTCTTTAATTACTTTAAACCGAGTTGTACATTCAGGTAGAATACTTGAATTACGGTCAATTACATATTTACATAATTCCTTTCCATCCTTTTCACACTTCACATTGATCCTGTATGTATTGTACGTGAACATGGAAGGGTTTGGTAGAAAGGCAGAACCTCCTCTATACACTGTAATGCTCTCCACATCTAGAGAGTGAAAGAGTAAATTGGTTTAGTGCAAAAATCCTGGCATTAAGAATTGAATAAGGAGCTTATAACATATTTATAACACAAATACCTACTCTCCAATACCTAGGGTTGGGCAATATATGAAAAATAATCTGAATGTCATAAAGTTAGTTGTTCAGAGAGAAAAAAGCATTGTTGGTACCATTAATCATTAAGTTATTGGATCATTAAAAAGCGCTTTATTATTTATAGGATAATGCGGAAAACACCGTTGAACTAAATATTGTGGTGGATGCCTCAAAGTACCGTGTTGTGACTTTTTAAACTAATTGTTCAACCTTAATGATTACATTTCATGATGATCTGTGACTTTATCTTTATATCCTTGGGTACATTTTCTTATTCATGCCAAAAGATTACTGTGAATCATTTTTCAATGAAAACACATGGGTTTCAAACTTATTGGTTAGAAACAAGTATAATGCGTATAATCAAATCAATTCACAGACGTTTAAATGTAATTCCTTTTATTTAGGTATTGAATTAAATTGCATCAATAATTTAGGTTTCTAAAATGACAGACGGTATCTTTAAAAAGTATAACTGTAAATGCAATAATCTATTCACAAAGGTTATCCAGGCGGGTTTAAAAGAAAGAAAGAAAGTTCATGGAAACAAACAAACAAACAAAAACCGAAATTTTATGAAATGACTCATTATTCAGTAAAGCAACACAGTCTTGTTAAGAAGACAAATAGACAACAGCATATAAACCAAGCCAATAGTGAGAATAAAATGTCTTACTGTTGTTTGTAGAACAAAAAGGAAGAGCTAGTAGAAGGCTCAAGAGCTGCCCCGATGACATTTTTAGTGCAAAGGTTGAAACCGTTTCTCCTTGAATGCAGCAGCTGTGTCTAATAGGTCTAACACTCTCCTACGCACACACACACATACGCACACACATCGCATCAAGCTCTGTCCAAATGTACTAACACCTCTAACCACCCACATTAAGTGACGAAATAACCACACTGCTTTTTCAGGTTCGCAGAACTGCCTACAGAATAATGAATTAAAATTTACTCAATAAATAAAGAACATTGATAAATCTCTACACAAACACAATATGGTTGATCTCCTAAGGATTTCCTTGCTACTGCTTACATTTTTGTGTATATAGAACAAGTCTATATAGAGCACTTTTGTTTTTTTAAACACAGATACACCAAATGACATCAGGGAAATATTTTGAAATGTTTTGTCTTAACTTCTGTTAGTTCTGCTTTCTGAAGAAGCCAACATGGAAAATGAATACAGGAAATGCAGGCAACAGCATTATATCACAGCATTTCGTAACAGTAGCTAAAAGTAACAGAAGCAAAATATTTTTCTGATGTAGTTTATAAATACGATACATTTACACCAGAACCACACACTACAGCCTCAGTGTCTCGATTGTGGTGAGAACAGTCCACCACTTATTTGTTCAAGTACAGACCTGTTTGACCTATATGCTCAAATGCAACAAGATTATGTACATAAGAAACTGCTAATCTAATGTCTGGGTGCTGTGGTTGTTGTCAATCAATTCACTTTTTATTTTACTTGAGCACAGTGCAATACTTTGCCTCATTTACACTTATTGTTTTTAACACACTGTGTATAATACAGCATTTTTTTAGATTTGCAGGTCCCTCCTCCTGGCAACCTGTGTAACTGTCCTCAGCTTATCTGAATTTTTAATACCTATCGGATGTAATATTGCTGATTGCAGGAGCATCTGATATGGACAGTGTGGTGCAAGTTTTCATTCCAACCAAGCAGAAACCACATCTAAGTCTACTGAAAGGTAAGATCAAATGATTTTGCTTCTCGACTGTCTTTAACCTTTGGTCTCTTGAACCTTACTGCTGTATCATGATTGACTCTGTGCTCTAACCCCAGCTTCACATCAAGCAGGGATATGTGGGGGAAAAAAATGAACTGAGCTGTAATGTTTTTATGTATGTATATGTGACAAAAAAAGGCCTCTTCTTTTAATACTTGAAATATAATGTTGTATTATTATTATAGCCCATTTCAGTCAAAGTTCAGTTGTGTTCTGCTGCTGACTTCCTGTGAGCTCAAATCAGTCTGATCATTTCCCTTTGACCTTTCTTATTAATAAGGCTTTTTTTTTTCTTGTCATACCAATCTGTGTGTACTGAAGTTACCCAGCCCACCTCTTACCATTAACCATGTCTTGGGAGTCTCTGAGATCATATTTTTAATATTTCTGTTGTCTGATGTGAACATTAAGTGAAGCTCTTCACTTGAATCTGCATGAAATTGGACAAGTGTTTGAATGAGCAGGTGTAAGGGAGTTTTTTAATAAAGTAGCCAGTTAGCGAAAGCATAAGATTTTAGATATACAGTATATGGAAAAGCAATTTATTTAGTTGTGGTTTTCTTATTGTATTAATAGCCCAAGATTAACATCACATCCAAACGATTCTCTCACTTGTTTTTATTTTCTGCAGGAGGTGGGTAACACTTTTTTTAACCCTATAGACCTGATAGCATCAGTGTTATCATGAAAACTAACACCCATGCACACCTACAAAGAGTGTGGAAGTGATGCTGAAGCAGCATGAACCAGAAGTATAAACAGAAGACAGGTTTGATCTCTTACATGCAAACCTTTCATTTTGTATTAAATTAATGGTGAAACAGAATGTGAACATAACTCATGAACTCAGATCCTTCTAAAGTGACCCTAATGTGAATCAGACCACCTTCATGTCTCCGTGTGTGTTGTGGAGAAACGTTGACTCGTTGTGGAGAAACGTTGACTCATGTGTACTACAACAGCTATAAATGGTTGAAATGACAATAAAAGCTTCTTGACTTGATTTGAGAGCTGCTGAATACATAGCCCTAGTTGTCTGTCAGTAAACTGAATGTTTGCTCTTTTCACATGCTGTTTTGCACAGTACTTTACAATACCTCATGTTACTGCTGCTATAATACTAATGTGTTCATTCCAGTATTTCTGCACACACAATATTGTTTGAACATACAATATTTACACTGGTCAGCTGTGTTTTTTTATATTGTCTTTTGTGTAATGTCTTGTATTTTTTGTTTGCACCAGGTTGCACAGTTGCACTTGCATCTAGGACTATTTACTAAGTCCTTAGCTGTCTTTTTTTTTTATAAAGCACTATGGTCCTGGAGAAATGTTGTTTCATTTCACTGTGTACTGCAACAGCTATATATGGTTGAAAAAACAATAACAGCTTCTTGACTTGACTTGAAAGCAGCTATAAATGACTTTCCCACAATAACCTCAACATACAGGGTAGCAACAAGACATATAGAGCCACTGTGGAACTTGAAGTTATACTGTAGAGCTTACGTTATTAGGCAGCAGGAATAATAGTATTGTGTCAGTGGCAGAAACTATAGTTGCTATATAAATATATTACTATACAGTATATGTGTATGTAGTGTATTCATGTATTTTGTCTACTGAAACCACTCATAGCTTGGTAGAAAAACGTTTACAGCATTTGACAGACACCTTTATCCAGAGCAACTTATATTTATCTCGGGTAAACCTCTGTGCAATTGAGAGTTAAAGGCCTTGCTTAGGGGCCTGACAGTGGCAAATTGGTAGCCTTGGGATTAGAGCTTATGACCTTCTGATTGGTAGTCCAACACCTGAACCACTCAGCTACCATTTCCCCCATCTGCAGCATTAATCTATAGCATGAATCATAAGAGAAAAAAACCCTCTGGTGTTTCACTTTATATCCATTTTTATTTCTAAATGCAAATAATCAGCTTTGATATTCATGAGTAAATTATGCTAAAAGAGTCCTGGAGTGAATAAGTGGCCTTAAGTCCCCATTTGAGTCTTCTTGTATTGTAACCACCAAGAGGCTATTTGCATTGTTTTCCTTGTATTGTATCTCTGCCACACTAGCGATCATCGTTTTTTCAAACAATTTACTGTTCAAAGTGCTTTTGTAGGAAATTTAACAAATGTTCTCTATGCTATAATGACATGGGAGGAGAAAAAACTTACATCCCTGGAAATGATTCAAAGTATCTGAATGTAGTACAAGGAATATTGTTATATGTACAGTGGAGAATAAAATCAGGGGAGAGTTTCTAAACACTTGATTCATTTTTTTGTCTTAAATCTTCATTCAGAATTTGAAGGAATATTAGCTGGGAGTGTATTTTGGGTGTACCACTGTTCTATTAGCATGTTTTACAAAATAACCCAGGCACTTCTACAAAAACCTTTATGGTCTGGAAAACATAGTGATCAGTATTAGAGAACAGGAACCACTGTAGCATGAAAGAATATGACTAAAATGATCAGGGTTACAGCTGTCAAAAATTAGTAGGAAGTTTAGAGGCTCTTGCTTTGAATGACCTGAACACAACATCTGAAAGAGTTTTTTTGCTTACTATTTGTAGCACGAGGCAATACCTGAAAGGAGGTTTTGTGTGGCTCCCAAGAGCATGGAAGAGATAGCAGGCGATGGGCCATTACAAGAGGAGACCTGGACAGGGCCTTAGATGGGAAACATCCCAGCATCAGGACCAGTATCTTCTCTTTTGCACAAGGAGAAACAGGAGGAGTGCTACCAGAACCCTAAAAATGACTTTCAGAAGGCTATCGGTGTACATACAGACTACATGAGGGTGGCATGAAGGTGAGCTCACTGAGGCCCTGATTCAGATCTTATTGGATATCCCCAGGTCCCCATTCGACATCTTATTAAGAGCATGCCCATATGTTGTTAGAAGTGCATACAGGAAAGTGGAGCCCATAAACACCAATGGCTTACATTATGAGATACTGTGATAAAATTCATGCAAGTTAGTTCAGCCAGTATTTTTAATTTTTTACTTTGATTTTCTGTGTGATTTGAAATCCAGCCCTCAGTGGGTTGACAATTCCCACATCACGTTGTTCTTAATGAATTACACGTTGTATCTAAGATTTGTTTTTGGAATATTTCGTTCATTAACATACAACGTGTGAACTAAGACTTCCCTTCATTTTTCTGAAAACGGTTGCTCTTCTGTTTCTTTTCACATAATTCACCCTAAACATCACAATGCACTTTTGAACAATAATCTTTTTATTACATTTTATGTAATTAGCATCTTTCCTGTAGATCCTGTAAATGCAAGATTTAATCATGGTTCTTTTTCCTAATAATACTGCCAGCCAAGCAGTGTCTTGGACTGAAGCTCATTATAATAATAGAAGTCCTTTACTTTTTATCCATCTTGATCCTTGAGCAGGAAAGAAGAAATCAGACCGACAACGTATGTCTATATGTTACTTTAATAGGTGTTAAAGGAATAACATTTGCGTCAGCAGACAGTGTTATGACGTAGGACTTGTTGAGAAGGGTAATGGCAAAAGGGACCCTTTTACTATGCAAGGGTTTCAGTAAGGCAAGGCTGCATTGACAACAGGACTGTAACAAGCATGGCGTCATACAGTACGAGTGACACGAATTAGATCAAGCACACATTGTATAAACTCATTTGAGGACACGGAAAAGGTAACCCTTCGACAAGACTGCTTCAAAAGCCAGTGGACATACGTTCTTGCACAGAAGAGAAAAAGATGGCCATTTCCAATGGATGCATTATCCAGGTTCTTAAGACTCATAAGAGAAAACAGAAATAAATAAGCTTCAAACAGAGCATTTGGCAATTGTGTTAGCCATTAATTTCCCTGTTTTTTTGTAAATCATTGAATATAATTGGATGTCTGATTATGGGACAATGTTTCTAATATCCAAAAATATTCAGTTATTTGATTAGAGAGAGATGGATGCAATGATGAGACTAAGAAGCTCTTCATAGAGCTCCAGATCAGTGTTACAACTATGAGTGGAAATTGTTATAAATCGTATCGCAGTTGGGAGCAAACTCCTCCATACAAAGCTGTCGCATACAGAAAGACTGGAATTGGAATTAGAAAAATACAGGTACAAAATCCATTACATTCAAGAGACAATTCTAGCACAAAAGAGTATTATACTATAAGCTTTACAGCTATTATAGGAACTCGAGAGTTATAGAGGCATCTTCTACAGTACTTAGAAAAAACAGGGGAATGACATTTAATGGAGGCGTTGGGAAAAGGATCAAACCTCATCTATGGATCATGCAAGGATGTTTGAAGAAGTGCATCATCGTTCATTGCATTATTGTATAATGGCAATTTTTTTTTCAATGCAATAATGTGTCTTGTGATAGAGGACTGACTAATCAGAGCAAATAGTCATGAAAGGGGGATTGAGCCATGAAAAGGGGTAAATCATTCAGAGTGGGATGTTTTGCTTTGGGTTTAAGGTGCAAATATAGTTTTTCTAAAATAGGCATTTTAAAAACACTTTGTACACCATGCCAACCTGCAGGTAAAGGCTGAGGAAATCCATCAGAAATATAGAATTGTGCTAATATAATGCATTGATGCATCTATTACCTGAAAACAGACTCGCTGACTTGAATTATCTTTCCTGGTTTGTCCTTGCACACTATCAAATTACTTAAAGAGACAGCACTTCCTTGTCTTTGGCAAATGTCTGGGAGAAAAAAAAAAAAAAAAACCCACTTGTTAGTTAATAGCACATACAGTTTATAAGTTGGCAGTTTATTAGTTACACCTGCAGTATATCTAAGGAACTGTCAACTCGGTGTGTCAGGGGTGGACAAATCGATAAGCCGGACACCCAGGATGAGAAGATTACACGTCTGGGCTATTAGGTTATTATCCATCGAAGCCCTGCAGACAAGCTGGTTCACCTTGTTCACTTGTTCAACCAGAAAGAGGAGAAAAAAGAACCTCTGCAAAAAGGAACGTTATTTATATATATGTTTAGAAATGAGCTTCTTGGTGGTGCAACCCACCCTGAGGTTGTAACCACAGTGCACACTACACATTCTGAACTGCTCTGCTTGTTGTACTACAAATACTAGCCTCTAATAGTGGCGTTTATTAGTGTGCACAAGGTCATAGTATTTCTGCTGAAAAAGTTTGTATGCCTAAGAAAACTACGCAAAATAAAATGCAGCGTAAGAGAGATGCTGACACCTTTCCAAAAAATAGAGAAACAAATAAACAATTCCGCACAAGCCGCCTTCTATCTGCGAATATTACGTTTCCGGCCAACCAAAACCCGGAACTGAGCAGCACCTGAGTTTTTATTTGTCCAGCTGACTAACTATTTGTCCACCCCTGCTGTACGTGTCCATATTTGTAGACACGACGTTGCCGGTTTATTAGTTAGACTTCTCTATAAACAGCAACTCAGTTTATAGTCCCTTTCACACCGTACAATTTCTTCCTTTATAGCAAGATACATGACGGGAAGAACGTGTTTGCCGCAGCCCTGGATGTGCACAAAACACTTGGGAAGACATCTCTTAGCAAAAGTTGATCTAAGACAAACATTTAGGAATTGAGCTTGAGATACTGATCAGCCAGAGTACATCTCATCACTTTAGAAGTCCTCAAAGACCACCTACACGGTATACTTCTGACCACCATAATCTGAAATTCATAAACAGACATGCTTGAGATTCGATTTAAAAAAAAAAAAAAAAAAAGAAAGAAAGAAAATCTTCGTAACGCCGTATGGAATATTACTCTGTAATGTTCTGAACAAGCGAAACACTCATCTTTACTGTCCGTTACAGGTCAATAATCCTCCCAGCTTCTCTGCATGCTGAATACGTTACTGCATCAGGCGTTCATTTGTTTACCTGTTAACCCTTTCTGTTCAGACACGATGAGGTTAAAACCCTTGGCTCTGACTAACTGAAGCGAACAGGACATTCAGACTCACAGGTAACACATATCTCACTGTGCTCATTAGACAATAGTTAAACATGGCAGCACAGGCTGCCTCACATGTGCGTTCCCAAAAACAGCAGGGACTATTTCCTCTAGAAGCGGTGCATTATTTCTCAGTGCTCATTGGCTTATTATTATTATTAATTATTATTATTATTTTATATTTGTATACGAGTTTTGACAATAGTCTTCATCCAGTAGAACTAGCCTCATGGTGAGGCTTAAGATCATACAAAAAAAGGTAAAGGCCAGCAAAATCACTCCCTAAACATACTACACATTTAGGGGAATAAAGATGATCAAATACATCATACTATAATTTCTATTTAAAACAAAACAAAACAAAAACATATTACTTATAAAATTTCAACTTCACAGATCTGATATGCAGAAAAACATAGGCAATGGAGAAAAAGAAGCATCAGTCATTGTGAAGTTGGAGGTGTCTAGTGGAGGTTTTCCCCATCGTGTAGTCAGGCTTGAGCTTTCCTTCATTTAGACTAAGCGACGAGCTTTCTGAAAGCAGAATCAGAATTTTTTTCCCCCTCCAACAGTCTGTGACCTTTGATTTGCACAGTGGGATGGAAAGTATCTATGCTGATTTATTGGAAAGAAAAAAAAAACAATTCAAAAAAATTAAAGTGTGTGTCAGGTCAGGAGCATGTCATCAGCCGTGTGAGCTCCTCGGTGCTGTGTGGGCTTATGCTGTAAGAGTTCCATGTAGGTGAGAGACCTGATTCTCTACCTGATTCTCTACTCTCCTCCTCTCTCTTACACTTCAAACTCCCAGGAATGGATAGAAGCAGCAGAAAAAACAAACGCTGAAAAACTGTGTTTGTGTTCTGCTGGCACATGTTGGAGAAAGAGGTGCATGAAATTTAACACTGTCACCTCCTCCCAGAAAATAACTCTATACGCGTTCATTCTGGATGATAGAAAATCGAAAAAAGCTGAGAGGAAGAAAAACAAATTGCCTAAAATTCTGATCCACACTAAAATGCCAGTTTATTAAATTCCAGATTATTAGCTAAGCCAATCTAGCAAAAAATAAACTGCCATTTGGTGTAGTATAGCTAAAAATTAGTGCAGTGTCTGTTACGAAACTACCTTAATAAAACTAGTAGCACTCTTTTGGATTAGCTATCAATACAGCACAAAAGTGCACGCACACACACACACACGCGCGCACACACTTTTGGATTAGCTATCGGGATGCTACGCACACACACGCAGGTGCTCACATACACACACACACACACCGCAGAAAGGTCAAGTATTGACATAAAATGCATTGTATCATTCAAGTATACTGCTCTAAAAATAAAAAAAAAAAAAACAATCTATTTATCTCTATAGCTGTGCACGTGAGAGTGGAAGGGTGCCCAGTACAGTAACGGGGAGCTGTGAGAGCGCAAGGAAAAAAGAGAATGGCTTCTGACCAGGTCAGTGTTCAGTCACTTAGTAACTTGTTTGCTTTGGATCACAAACGTGCATTTTTCAGTCTCACTCGGGCTGCTTTTGTGAGAGAAGCAGCCGTATATGCTTGCACTGCGTCCAAAACGGGTCTTTGACCAGAAAAGAGGCATCTAGGCATTAATTGTGCATTGTCAACGTGAAGCCTGCGCTGAGAGGGACTTGGGCACATAAGCAGGCTGGCTGTGAGGTATGGGGGCTGTAGAGCAAAATCTCTCTCTCTCTTACACACACACACACACACAATATGCAGTGTACATGTGTATGCTTCTGGGCAGGAAGGAGAGCAGGAAGCCACAAGATTTTCTAACAGAGAGAGAGAGAGAGAGGCAGAGTGGGGTTTTATGTAAAAAGGTTGAAACCGAAAACAAAACTTAGAGAGCTTCATTAGGTCCATTTTCTCATATTGCAAAAAAGGTTTCGTTTATAAAACAGCCATTCTCCGTTTCTGAATGCCTTGGGTAAACAGAGGAAGCCAGGCCACACCCTCTACATAATCCTGTGTGTGATGAAGCCTCAGAGATAACGTAGCGATCCTCCTCCTCTTCAAGCTCTGCCTGCTCTTAGCTCTCTCACCCTCTCTCTCTCCCTGTGTATGTATGTATATTCCCCAGCACAAAGCTCTCAGGTATGTCCCAATAAGTCCACTCCCAGACGAGGTCTACACCTTCACTGATCAGCACAGGAGATCAGTACAGGAGTCTGAGGAGCCATGTCCTTCACCTGACCTTCAGCAGCTATGGCGACTGCACGCTGACCTCTGAAAGCAAACACGCAGATGCAATAATTAAGCATGAGCCTATTACAGTGTGTACAGATTATACAAACCCCATTCCAAAAAAGTTGGGACATTGTACAAATAATAATTTCTGTATCTCATAAACTTATATTTTATTCACAGTAGAATATAGATAACATATCAAATGTTGAAAGTGAGACATTTTGAAATGTCATGCCAAATATTGGCTCATTGTGGATTTCATGAAAGTTAAATGTACATATAAGGAACAGCTGGAGGACCAATTTGCAAATTATTAGGTCAATTGGCAACATGATTGAGTATAAAAAGAGCCTCTCGGAGTGGCAGTGGCTCTCAAGTCAAGATGGGCAGAGGATCACCAATTCCCCCAATGCTGCGGCGACAAATAGTGGAGCAAAATCAGAAAGGAGTGTCTCAGAGAAAAACTGCAAAGAGTTTGAAGTTATCATCATCTACAGTGCATAATACCATCCAAAGGTTCTGAGAATCTGGAACAATCTCTGTGCGAAGGGTCAAGGCCGGAAAACCAGACTGGATGCCGTGACCTTCGGGCCCTTAGACGGCACTGTATCACATACAGGAATGCTACTGTAATGGAAATCACAACATGGGCTCAGGAATAGTTCCAGAAAACATGGGTGAACACAATCCACCGTGCCATTCGCCGCTGCCGGCTAAAACTCTATAGGTCAAAAAAGAAGCCATATCTAAACATGATCCAGAAGCGCAGCTGTTTTCTCTGGGCCAAGGCTCATTTAAAATGGACTGTGGCAAAGTGGAAAACTATTCTGTGGTCAGACAAATCAAAATTTAAAGTTTGGAACGCCATGTCATCCAGACTAAAGAGGACAAGGACAACCTAAGTTGTTATCAGCGCTCAGTTCAGAAGCCTGCATCTCTGATGATATGGGGTTGCATGAGTGCGTGTGGCATGGGCAGTTTACACTTCTGGAAAGGCACCATCAATGCTGAAAGGTATACCCAAGTTCTAGAACAACATGTGCTCCCATCCAGACGTCGTCTCTTTCAGGGAAGACCTTGCATTTTCCAACATGACAATGCCAGACCACATACTGCATCAACTACAACATCATGGCTGCGTAGAAGAAGGATCCGGGTACTGAAATGGCCAGCCTGCAATCCAGATCTTTCAACCATTGAAAACTTTTTGCGCATCATAAAGAGGAAGGTGCGACAAGGAAGACCTAAGACAGCTGAGCAACTAGAAGCCTGTATTAGACAAGAATGGGACAACATTCCTATTCCTAAACTTGAGCAACTTGTCTCCTCAGTCATGTTATAAAAAGAAGAGGGGATGCCACACAGTGGTAAACATGGCCTTGTCCCAACTTTGAGATGTGTTGATGCCATGAAATTTTATTGTGTTGATGACACTTATTTTCAGCTTAAAATGATACATTTTCTCAGTTTAAACATTTGATATGTCATCTATGTTGTATTCTGAATAAAATATTGAAATTTAAAACTTCCACATCATTGCAATGTTTTTATTCACAATTTCTATAGAGTCCCAACTTTTTTTGAATCGGGTTTGTACAAAAGTCTATACCATAATTCTTGTTTAATACAAATGTTTCCTTAGGTGTTTATTCAGTACAAAAAATGTTTACTACAAATATACATGAATACTCCACAACACTTCTTTTGCAGGTTTTCGCAGGTTTTGCCTGCAAAAACAAACCATTTTCCTGAGGAAACAATGTTTAACTAAAGTTATAAAGCTGCCCAAAATGTTTCAGACCACTAAATGATTTTTGAAGAAGCAAAGGGTTATCGTGCCTAATACTGACTTTACTGGTTACATTTATTTTTATTAGACTTCTACACAATACTGTATGTGTATCTTTGTGTGTTTGTGTGTTCACTTTGTATTCTTACACACCGATGCATGTTCTCCATAGCAGCGACCTCGGCGAGCGCTGCTAGACTGAAGAAGGCCGGCAGGCTGTCAGTCTCGGCTGGTCCGGGGTCAGTGGAGCAGCTCTCTGTGTTGCATAAAGTCTCATGAGTTAATGGCTTTCCATCCTGATCCTGGGTCAGCTCCTTTACTTTGTCCGCTGCAAAGACACGAAGCCACACTCAGGACACGTTTTTTTCCTGTATGTTGTAGTATCACTTTATGCAACATGCCCAGAATTGGCACAAGCTTCAGGAAGCTAATCTTTTAGGAAAAACTCTGTATTTGGATACGGCTCTCAGAACACAGAGCACTGTTCTAAGCCCTTACACAACATCTATACAGTCCAGCACAGACCAACATGTAGAAATACTGACCAACTGTGCCAAAGCAGAGTCTGACAATTTGTTGCAATTGCAAATCATGTGGCTGCCAGGGGAGGCATGAATTTATTCTGGTACAGATGACGAGATGACTAGTACAGCTAGTTCATGATTGGCTCCCTAGATGCCGACTGTGCTTTCCTATCGATGTAACCTTCATTATCCTGAGTAAACGCCAGGGCTCTGCCTCACTACACAGTCACAGCTACAGCTTTTCCTCCTTACCCTCCACCACCCCGGCACGACCTGTGTAGATGTGCTGTAAAGGGCTCCTTGTGCATTATCCTCCTCCGGCATATTCTTTATATCTCTATATTTGTGCAGGTTCAACATCTAAGTCTCTGTACTCGCCCAGCAAAAGAAGCAGTAGCATCAGTGTATCAGATCTAAACCTACCCCAAACCTACAATCTCCTACATTACATTCCCATCAATAAAAGCTCATTCGGTTAAGGCTCAAGTGGATGCTTTGTTGAAGAGGGCGGGCAGAGATTTGCCAGTGCTGGGTCGAGTTGAAAGGAAGGCTATGATAACCTTAAAAAAAAAAAAACTCCACCACTATAAAAACAACTCAAACACAGAAACACTGTTTAAAAACCTTGAGGAGGGTTGCCTACAACAGCACAAATCCACATCAGGTGCTAAACTAAAAGGAATCTGAGGGAACAGTGGGTACAAACTCACCAACAATTGGGGAAAAAAAATGGTGTGAAGAATGTTGGCTTCTGCTGCGACATGCAGATGGTAAGGTCAGAAACTGCCACTTTGACCCAACATGCTCTGTGTCAACAGTCCAGACTGCTGGTACTGGTGTGGGCAAGATCTCTTTTGGCATACACTTTAAATACTAATCCAGCATCACTGGCTCTCTTTATGGTCACTTACCCATCTTCTAATGGCTACTTCCAGCATGTTAATCTGTCATGTTACAAATTTCCTGTTTCGTAGAAGGTCATGTGAACTCGTTGCCATGTTCATGAAACAGATTTTTTGCTTTGTAACCTAAATGTTTTGCAAAAAAACGTGACACAATCATGTCAACACAGACTAGAATCTCAGAAGAACGTTTCCTGCACCATGTGGAAATCATGCCGTGAGAGCAAGGAGGGAGAAGGTGCTAGTAAATGAGCTGATGAGTTTATATTCCATGTTGTTATCGGATTTATTAGCTTCTTACAATAAATGAACTTAGTTGCTTTTCTTTCCAATATGTGTATGAACCCATTGTGCTGATGAGTAAATGAATGTGCAGTAAATACATCAGCAGTGCATGAGCAACCTGTGATTAATGAACGTGGCCTTTCCTTGTCCCATGAGTTGCTTCTGACTCCCATTGATTTTTATTTATCAATAGTGAAAAAAAAAACGTGCTTATTTTAATGGCATTTGCGTTTCAAAAAAAAAAAAAAACACAACTCAAATTTATTGGAGTCTCCAAGTCAATAGAGGAAACTTTATGCTACTTACATGTAATATCACATTTTTACTTAAATCAAAAATCTGAAATATTAAAGGAAAAAAATGAATCAATCAGTTGAATCAAAAAAAATGAATGAAGACACACTTCACATTTTTGAAGTGGGATTACGGTCATTTGGCCAAAGGTTTCAAGTAAGGTTACTACAAATAGAACCGAAATTGAACACTGATCTGTTAAACAGATTCTGACAACTTTAATGTGTGTTATTGCGTATGCTGTGACTCACCCTCAGCGGGTGATAGTCGCCCGTCTGCTGTGCGCACCAAGTGTGTGATTTTGCTTTTTCTGGCCTTCCTCTTCTGGCTGCCCACAGGCACATCTCCCGTCTTACGGGTTTCAGTAGAGAGCGAAGCGCTCGAGGAGTCTGCCTTCGCCGTGCCTGTGTCGCTGGCCGTTGGGTCAGGCTGTGCTACGGCTACGGACAGGAGACATTGGCAGGTATGTTATTACTACAAATGCTACATGTTAGTGCTACAAATCAAACGCTCCATCACACTTCGCGCTACAGTGCTGCGTTTAGACTGACACTAATTATCGTTTGCGTACTGCAGCACTGGAAAATGTAGCAGGGTCCGTATTTGGAAATATGCAGAAAGACTCTGGTGATTATTTAGAAAAATATTTTCTATAATGTTCATATGTGCTTCTGTCCTTTTAGTTTGTGTGTGTGTGCGTGTGTGTGTGTGTGTGTGTGACCTACTTTATTCTGCAGCACAAAGCTCAGAGACAGAGCTATAAACCACAGTAAAACAACTATCCTCACCACCTGTCTATTTAGCTACACGAGCTTGTACATTTACACACCCACACCGACTCAGCCACACACACACACACACACACGCAAACAAGAAGCCAGAATAAAAAGAAAGAAAGAAAGAAATAGAAAGCACAGACACATGACACATGCTTTCTCTGTGTCACCTTTGTCCAAAGTTCCAGCCTTTTCCTTTTTGTTCTTGTACTTGCTAACAATCTTGTGGAATAAAGTCTTTTTCTGAGATGGGGATGGACCTGATTGTATATAAAACAGAAAAGAGGAAGATGGCATGCTGTGTTAGATGGCCATCATGACATGCACTGAGCACTTCCTGTTGGTATGACTAAAACAGGCAAGGAGTGGATGGGTTCAGAGGAAGTGATTGAAAGCGATACACACCCTTATTAGACGTAGGATTTTCCAGAGGGTGGGCTACGTTGGCTTTCTTCCTTTTGGTAACAGCTGTGCTCTTTTTGTCGAACGTTAGCGGACTGAACTGAGGCAGGCTGTTAAACTTCTTCTCAAACTCCTCCTCCAGCTTCCCTAAATTGCTGCAGAGATATATATATATATATATATATATAAAAAAAACAATCATGTTTTTGTATCATGTGCTAATTAAAACTCGGAGTCAAAGTGTTGAATGTCTATGATTTCCTTCTACAAACAAAGCAATGCATCACAGACTAAAGTAATCCAACACCCTTTGAAATCTCAATAATCCTGTTTGTTTTGTGAACCTGCTGGTTCTGCTTTTCTTCCAATAAACGTAGTTATCTCATATAGACAGTTTAACCCTTACTGTACAGATACAGTTATGTTTGTGTGGAAGTGAAAAAAAAATAAAAAACCTCACTAATACAAAGCAATAATTTAATCACAATAAAACCATGTGACTTTAGAAGTCAATGGGACTGAGTGAGCTCACCCTGGCACTGGCTCTTCTTTGGATTTGGACTTTTTCAGTTTTTTGGGGTTGCTGGCAGCAGGTTGGCTGAAATTACAGCTTTCGTCTGTCCATCCTATCTCAGACTCGGACATGGTGCCTCGCATGGAGCCTCGCTTTCCTGAAAATCACACACATACAGTCTTACATGCCTATATTTGTGCATTCCTAGCGACTTCCTGTTAGTGTGGTTTTACTGTATTACAGCTAAAATAATGCTAAGCCTGACCGACACCCAACAGTTACCTTACAAAGGCAAAAATTGCGGAAGTTGTGGAAAGTTTTTTTTTATGATATTACAGTTCTAATACAACTCTGATACCTCTGTCGACGTTAGCCCGCAGTGATGTCAGCATTCCTTCAGACACCAGAGTTTTGTACAGCGCTCCCTTACAGCTCCGTTCTGATTTCCGTGACCCACAGGCCTCAGGTTTGGGCTCGATCTCCTTCTCTTCTGTTTGCATTAGAACAGGTTTAGCCTCCAGCTCCCTCTCTTCTCCTTTGCTTGGCAGTGGGGAGGCCGGTTCTACGCTTTTGCTTTGCTGTGCTGTAGAGGTGTGTGGCTCTGAATCCTCCGTGCTGTCCACTTTAACGTCAGCTTCGTCCTTGCACTCGAATTTCAGCTCTGCTTCATGGATAAGCAGAGACCCTTCTGCCTCAAGTGTTTTGCAGTCCTCTCCTTCTCCCTTCTCCTCTTCTTCCTCCTTGGTCCTGAGCTGTTTCTTGACTTTGAGTTTGGTCTTTTTCTTCTCTGCTGTTGAAGGCTGAAGCACCGGACTGCCCGAAGGACGCGCTCGCTTCCTGGTGTTCTCCATCTCCTCTGAGCCCCAGGCTCCTTTAGCCACTGCCTCAATAGTGTACATCAAGCTCTCGAGGTCTGAGCTGGACGAAGAACGCTTCTTGCAGGGTTTTTTGGGCGAGCCGGGGCTTTTTTCACCTTTTGATACGTCGCTTGGCTTCTTCTTCTTTTTCTTACAGGACGTCGGCGAGGATGAGGCTGATGTCAGGGTGGGAAGGTCCATGGTGGGGGTTGTGTTTGGAGCACTGTCCTGGGCGCAGAGAGAGGAGGAGTCCATGGCTGGTTGGGAGGACAGAGCCTCCAGTTTTTCTGCTTCAGATGCTAAACACATCTAAAATACAAGCATCAATACATGTGTACACATCAGCACACACGTCGATTGGACAGAACAAAAATCTTTTACGATAAAGATGATTCAAGAACAATTGCACAACAAAATATTGAACAGATTTGTTTTACACCATTCATTTAATCTTTAATATCCTCTGACGATCAGGTGAGTTAATATCTATATACAGTGAATCAGTTAAACTCTCTTTAATGTACACCTCAAGATATGTGATACTAGCAAGAGCCACCAGGTGTCAGCATTACATCCGCACAATCCCAGGTACATTCATTCATTCATTCATTTAGTCATTCATCTTTTGCTTTTGCTATATCCTCATTATGAATGAGATCCCAGTCCACTCAGATCACACACATGCACGTGCACGCACATACACACAAATACACAGAACATTTTTACATTTGTACTTATATAAGATAAAAAAAGCTTTTGGCTTTCACACCAAATATGAAAACTTTACAGCTTTGTACGTGCAAAAAAGTTCTATATACTGAACATTGCACCTTAGTGATGTGTTAAATTGTGTTGTGTGTGTGTGTGTGTGTGTGTGTGTGTGTGTGTGTGTGTGTGCGTGCGTTGTACCTCTGCAAGCTGAAAGAGAGCAGACTGGCCGCACTGCTTCACCTCAGATATGGAAACCTGAGAATCACTAGATGAAATCTGCAACAAAACAATGGTAAAAAAAAAAACCTGGTTATTATCCACATTAAAAGTTGTGATAACAAAATATATATATTTAAATATCAACAGCTTCCTCCTACAATAATTATAATCTTATTACCATGGTTTGAAAACCCCAGTAAGCTCTGTAACCCCAAAAGCCCACAGGAGCCACAACCACCTCAGTCTCCACACTTAACACTCAAAGCAGCGTGATGTGGGACACCGTTTACTTCAGATTACATAGACGCTGGTACGTGATAGTTTATGGGCAGCACGTAAGCATATAATCAGACCTCAAATTCATCTTCAAATTCAAAGAGGGAAAATATAACATATACAAACACTTTTGCATGTTTAAAGCAGACTTTACAGTAAAAGGTGGGGGGGGCGCACTACAAGCAGCTAATTCAGGCATGTGTTCTGACATCAGTCCCCAAGTTCTGTGTTGGTAAAAGGTCAGACCAAGATAACTTCATTTGTATTTCGGTGGAAAATGACTTAAGTCACACGATCATTATAACACGTTATAATAGATTTACGACTCCTCTGCTCAACGGCATAAAGACACCGCACTGACAAAAAAAGCTATGAGATGATGCTTGCACAAGCCTGACTAGTTTAGCTGAGAACGTAACAGCTGTTGTTATCGTTTCTTATCTCACTGACTGGTCAGATGTGTGGATTAATTTGGTGAATCGTGCCATGACCGAGGAAAGAAGCTATCGGAGTAAAACTTTTAGACGTTCGACCTTGCTGTGACCTTGATGTAGAAAAAAATCCTACAAACATTCAGACATTCCTTCTTAATATTTTGCACCAAGGATGAACAAGTTGTAAATATAATGCCTTCCCTACTACAATATTTACTGTGGCAGAGGCATGAAAATGTAATCGGTGGTAAATCATTGTGATATAAGAAGAATAACACACAAATTGTGCTTTAATCTTTGCTGATGATTTCTCCTACAAGAGCACAACCAACCACTGAGATTCATTCATTCTTACTGCTAGTTTCCTCAAATAAGGACCGATTAGGGTTCTCTGATAATAGTGCAGAATGATGTAATATAGTTTCGAGAAGGGGGGGGGGGGGGGGTGTCCTTTGGGGTTGTTGAGACACGACACACACCCTGAATCAACCCAGCTGATGTTACAATCACACAATTCAGAAATCCCCATCAGCTCACAACACTTTGGACTTGGGAAGGAAACTGGAATTTACTTGGTGGACCTGGGATTCAAACTCATAACATTCTGATCAGTAGTCCAACACCCTAACCACTGAGCTACCACATCCTGCCGGAATTCCCGGAGAAAACCCCCAAAGCACGAACTGTGGAGGTAACAAAATTGGCAGTGGTATTGGTTAAGACATTAGACTACGGGCCAGAAGGTCGCGAGTTCAAATCCCAGCACTGCATAGCTGCCACTTGTATTGGTTGGTTGTAAAAATGAGATAAATCTGAGTCGATCTGGATAAAGGTGATATGCCACATATTGCAAATGTAAAATATAGTGGACTAGACTCTTGTACGCAGTGTACGATGGTACGTGGCTGGAGACTCACCTCAGCCAGCTGAAATAGAGGAGACTGCATGCAGCTGCTGGGTAAATCTGGCGAGTTGGGCTGAGAAAGGCCACATACCTTAAAAGCAAGAACAAGATGACGACAGTCGCGTTTCAGAAATACGAGTATATTACAGAAGATCTTTCATTCTCACGTGTGGTGTAATGTGTGTTGACCAACCAATAATCATCATGTATATGTTGCTCACACACTGCAGGTGAGGCCACTTTAGTTTTAATCTGAGTATCTTAATTAAAGTTGGAGGTATAAAACTTCTCCCTAGCTGGTACTTAGTTCTTATTACAGCATGACATACGATTGCTTTGTTTATTCTTCATGAACATATTAATTTAATTAACAAGGTGTTTGCCAGAGAAGGGAATACTAAAAAGCTAATTAAAGGTCAGCAGCTCACAATTAACCAGCGAGTTTTATGCCCACGTAAAGTGCTTCTTCCGCTTAGCAGTTCCACATGCTGCAATTTAATGAGTCTTAAGTGGATAGCTTAATAGAGAGCGATTCCACACTTCCTTACGATAATATACAGGATTAGAAGTGAAAAGGTTTCCTCACCTCGGTCTGTGGGGCTGCTGCGCTTCGACACTCCGAATTTTTACACCCTTCAACAAGCTGGGGTGGACAGGAAGAAATCTGTGCAAAGAAAGCGTACAAAATGTTGAGCCTACATGTTTGAAGCCGGCTCTGCACACGGCTGCTCGTCACTTCATGTCTGTATTTGGTATTTTTACCTCGGCCAACTGGAAAAGGGCAGATTTTCCAGTATGCTTTGCAACATCCGCAACGCCGCTCTGTGAATTACTAGACGAGATCTGAAAAAAAAATGAAAAACGAAAAGAATTAGGATAACATATCTAAAGAATGTGTATGTGACAAATAAAATTTGAATAAGACTGGAAATAAAAGCCACACACAGAGACCTCGAATCAAAGGTTATATGAAAGGTCAAAATGAATACGGTTTTTCTTTTCCTAGCTATAAAACTTGCATAATATTCATTTTACAGACAAATTATTGCTCAGTTGAACAGCAATACAACTAGGGATACTGATTCAGGTCCTGTTCTTTTTGGAGACGCTCCCACAGAGTGAAAACCAGCTCCTCTATTCAACACTTATGCCCCCTTTTCCACCAGAAAGAACCAGGTGCTGGTTTAGAGCTAGCGCTGGTGCTGGTCTGAAGTTGGTTCCACTTTGCCTTTCCATTGGCTAGAGAGCCATCACAGAGCCGAGTCTTACATCACTGTATACAACGTTATACAGCAGCGTTAGCACAGCAGCGGCAAACACAAACACAACATTGACAATGGTGGATGTTGCCTTACTGTTAATGCTCATGGCTTTTTAAAATGATTTAAAAATGGCACTAAAGACGTTCTCTTTTGTCTTGTTGGTCACAGTAACCCCGCCCCCAGCCCTAGACGCAAGCGGTTCTTAAGTCTAGACCAGCAATGTTTTGGTGCTACTTAAGAACCACTTTTCCTGGTTCAGAGCCTGTGCTTTGGATGTCGTAAAAGAAACAACTGATTTTAAATTAGGCTCTGAACCAGCACTCAAACTGCCTCGGTGGAAAAGGGGCATCAGACAACAATACAGGACCTGTAGGTCTAAAGCATGCACAGCCAGAAACAAAGCCAGGAAGCAGGCACATACTCTTGCTTTTTCCATACATGTAGCAGCTACGTCTGTATTTAGCTACAGCTATTACACTTAAACCTGGCTGCAATCAGATCGGGGGAAATAAAAGTTATAAAGTAAAAATCTCTCATAATAAACTCGAAGAGATTTTCACTTTTCCAGATTCTTATACCTTTCTCTTTTTGTTCAGTTCTCTAAGTAAGTGCATAACTATAAGGTCGAGCCTAAACACACAATCAGGAGTGTTTCTTTGACAGCAGTCTAAAAGATTGACAGAAATCCAGATTAATAACCTTTACATTTCCAGATCTGCACAAAAAGCCCTGTGTGTAAATTTCTTGCTTCTAATTAAGTGACGTGTGTCGGCCGTAACAGACCACAGAAGCAGGCCATGCGTCGTGGCATGTCTGTGTATGCTGAACGTAATGTGTGGTTATTCATTAGTAAAGCACGTGTCCAATCCTGCTTGCTTTTGAAAATAATCTCTCAATCAATACAACCACATTTTGCCCAATGATGTAATACTGTTTGTCTATAAAACAGAAGGAGATGCTGCTTATTGTTTTTCGATGGACCCCCCCCGGGTGCTCTTCGGTGACATAAATGCAGAGCTGAGGGCAATTAGGATCACTTAGTAGCAGCAAAATGGAGTTTACTACAGATTAACAGCAATGAGAGCAGTCCACAGAGACACAACCATGCCAGACGGAGCTCTACCTCAGAGTCAAGAAGCCTTCACAGGCACACAGACAGGCACATGGGCATCTCCTGAGCCTGGTATTAAATGTCCTCCATATTTGATATATGATGCAGTATGCAAGTGATTAGATAATGTTATTTTTCTGAACTGGGATCTGAGACGTCAACAGAATACAGTCTCTTATTCAAGCACATTTCAAATCTTTCACATTATACATTCTCCCTTTTCTTTTGGTTTTATGTATGCGGTCCTGTAACGGGGGATATCTATAGCAAGGATTGTGTTTCCTTTAAGGTTTAACCCATTACAGATGAAAACCCCAATATAAAGATTTCATCTCATCGTATAGACAAAATCAATTAAAAAAAAAAAACAAAACTGTTATTTAATTAACAGAATAAAATACAGATCTGCAAACAGATTTCTTTTTAGATTTCCTATACCATTTACTGTATATGGAGACGAACTGGTCCAAGGTCAGTAGCCTTACACTGAGATGCTTACAGATTGTACCACAGCAGGTCATCCATCCAACTTCCCAAAGCACAAACACATGATCACAATTAAGACTTATTTCCTCATGTCTTTCCTCTAATGGTACCGTCAGTGCAGCGAGGGTTTATACTGAGTCACGGCTCAGTCTCTGTAACAGTGGAGATGGGCCTGTCACAATTGATTTCGCTGGCCAGAGATCATGTGTTCATTATATCAGGGAACAAAGAGAACTTATTTCGAGACACAGACAGCAGAATGAACACCCTGCTCCTTCTGCTGCTCACCGAACCTCCAGCAGAAGACGCTCGTCTGTGCCCTTTAAGCGTGTTTACGAAGCATAAATCGGATTTAGGAATGCACGGTAAACATATATTACGCATTGTAGTCTTGCAGGTTCCTGCAGCATCACTGAACATCATCCCTCAACACCAAATTGCCATAAAGTTGTGTATTCTTGGCTACTTTTAAAGATCTTTAAGTGCAAAACTGCAACATAATTTGTGTTAGCTTATCAGCCCGGTTTCTGCTTCTCACACATGTATTCATAGCCCTTTAAAAATAAACATACTGACTTGTTTACTATAACCACAAACCGTAGCCATCTTTACTTGTCATTACACCCAAACCAAATGTGTTCGTCATGCTATAAAATAATCCTGCCAGGAAAATCGCATGATACGGTATGTTGATTTCTGAGCTGAATTGCTACAGTAAAGTTCCTGCTCACACCCTGCTGTCATGGTGCTCTTTTCCTACCATTTAATGCCATAGCACAAATAACATAATGCCGATATTCACCCTGAACGGTCTCTTTATTTTACTGACATTCCCTTGTGTCAGCGTTAGACTAGATCTCGTATGTGTTGTATACTAATTCCTGCTTTTAACAGATGTGCTACACACACAGCTTGCTCTGTGTTTACAGACACTGTGCCTTATATAAAGAGCCTAACCTTTGATAACTGCTGCTGTGATACCTCTTTGACGTCACTAGAGGGCAGAAAACACTGCTACTGATGTGCTGATGTCAGTCAGTGCTGCTGATTGACACTGTTAATGAGATCTACATAATTCGCTTACAGCAGATAAGATCAGGGAACAGATTTATAGAACTTCTCTGAGCTGTTAGATTGCTTTTCTCTGCATTTTATCCCCACATTTATATTGGTATAAGAGGACTGAGCCACTCTGTCATTCAAAGAAACATTTCTAAACACTTTGTGTCAGTACTGTAATGTGGACTAAATACGTAAGGAATAAATCATGTGCTGACTTTTAGTGGGAAGTGTTGAGTTGTTAGAAGAAATGAATCCATATCGGCAGACGTGGAGGACATGGTTTATACCTGGTGTGTGATTTTGCATATCTTTAAAAGTCACGTTCGCCAGACGATGCGTCAAGACCGAAAATAAATAATATCCCAATCCGTCAGGTTTCCAAATCTGAAGTGTTTAAAGCTAATCTGATTTGTTTGTTCATACTCTAATCACAATCCATCACATATACTGTATGTACCCTGGTTTTGTATTAACAATTTATTTGTGCACATGCCAAGTATTTCAGGGAAGCAGAAGTTAGGTCGGTACTAACACAGACTTATCAGCGGATTGTATTTCACATAAAGCCGACTTCCACTTGTTGTCCTAAATGTGTTCTGAGAAGTTAGGCCACATGCCCACATGTTTTCCTGCCGGCTTTAAATCATCTTGTCACAAGATGTCCTGCTAGCATTGTGCAACTAATGACAAAAAACATCTTCACTGAATCAAGAGTTTAATCAGGAATGAAATCGTGGCTCTGATCATCTAAGTTTGTTTCTTCAGTCTTTGGAATGTATTTCCTGTTCAAGTCAAACATGACAAAGAGTAGGATCTGTGCTACTCAACTGCACATCCTTTTATCGGGTTATTCCAGAGGATGACAAAATCAACTTCTAAAGTGCTATCTGAAGGTCATATATTACATGTGTATGAATGGTGCCTTAAAGACACATCTAGTAACCTGGACTGTGACTGTCACCTTCATTAGAGTAAGTACAAGGTCAATATAAACGACAGCCCAGAGCTGTAACTCTGTATATAAGTACGCAGATGTCGGACAGAATCGATACTTCAATACGTGTATGACATGTAGCTTTAGCAATTTCATTTTAGAGTTACCACCATTGTTTTATAGCACATTGGATTATTTACTGAACAAACCTTCTATTAGATCGCATTAGCTAAATATACTGTATGTGTTAAATTGTTAACGAATTACAGTATACTACCCCACACTGATCACCGTTCTTTAAGGCTCCTCAGTAGGCTGGGTCATGGTTTGACTTGTGATATTTTATGGTCACCATGGGTTCAAACTATAACAATATACAATGAGTTATAATGGTAGAAATTAGCTATTTATTTACTGTATTTATTATTGAGTACTAGAGTTTTTAGCTTATTTGCCCGGTCACTTAACATGTATTTAGCATCATCTTACAGGAGCCTTTATTTGAAAAAAAAAAAAAAAAACACACTACAGCACCAATAAACATCCAAAACATTATTGTACACATTTAAATAATGACCCATAATTGATTATGTTCATTTAAAAGAATAAACCAGTGCTATAAGGAATTGATATTACAGTTGTAGTGACTCCTGGGGTTGCAACATTTGAAGAAGCTGCAGTATCTGAATTGCTGTGGTCATTCCCCTACTGAAAAGCCTGATTTTGCAATACAACTAGATTTTGTAATGCAAAGGTAAATGGAATAACTGCTTGCCTTGGAGCTGATTCAACCTTTACCTAATCCAACCATTTAGCTTGACAGTCTGTAAACCCAAGAACCAACCACAGTCCCTGCTTCAGACCATCAGACCATCTTTCGCAATGATAAAACCGATCATGTAGTGTTGTTGTCGTACCTCTCTGGCAGTCAGGGCGTGTTCTCCGGCTAGCAGCAGCATGCTCAGGCCACCCATCTTAGTTGGATCTACACACACAACATACATACAGGAACAAGACATCAAAGGTAAATCACTGCCACTCAAAAGTATGTGGACGACTGACATGGACCATGCATGGCACCATGCATGGCATTAATACAAAGTTGATCCACACACTGCTGTATCAGCCTCCACTCTTCTGAAAAGGCTTTCTATAAAAAAGGATTTGGGATAGTGAAGATGGGCTGTGATTTGCTATACACTAAAGACAAATTGGATTGAGGTCAAAAGATGAATGAGACAATATGTGACTTCTGACTTCATCTAGATGCGTTACATGACGACTGGGACTCTACGTCTAGCCAAACAGCTAAGTTTTTAACTCAGGTTTTTTTTGGTATTTGTCAAAACACATTTGTTGGCAAAACTGTTGGTTTCAATACAAAAAATATTACACTTCGGCCTTTTGTTCGTATGTCTGGAGTTTTTGATAGGAACGTATTAGGAACGGCTGGTTTGAGTATTTCAGAAACTACTGATCTCCTGGGATCCTTGCACACAAGAGTCTCTCGGGTTTACACAGAATGGAGTAAAAAAAAAAAAAAAAAAGAAAAAAAAAAGAAAAAGAAAAACACTGATAATTGAGGATAAAGAAAAATGGCCAAATTAGTTTGAGCTGCCAGGATGGATACGATAAGTTATATAATTACTCTTTACATCTGTGATAAGCGGAAATGCATCTCACCGTGCATAAGGCATCAAGCTTGAGAGTTGGACGGGCTACAACAACAGAAGACCACACTGGGTTCTACGCCACACTGGGTTCTACTTTCCAGTTTTCAACTGTTTTCTCCTCGGATGTCTCTCATCATCAAGGTGTTTCAGCCTGCTGAATTCTGTATAACCTCTAGAGACTGTTGTGTGTAAAAATCTCAGGAGATCAGCACAGTTATCCTCACAGAGATCACACTTTTCCCCCATTCTGATGTCTCATGTGAGTATCAAGTGAAGATGCATTGAGCTTCTGTCACAGAATTGGCAGAGTTGGTGTATAGCTGTTCCTATTAAATTGGACAGTGAGTGTATATTTCTTTGCTATAACCTGACAGACATTAATGGTCTTGGCTCACCATGAGTTTTAGCACTGGATTATACAGCTCTAGAAGTGAACTGAAGATTTCCATCTTCTTCAACATGTGTGTGAATGAACTGGGATACACAGAATATTTGCTGCTCTACTACAGAGCATCGTTTAAAGATCCTTGTACACACAGGAAAAACTGATGCACATTGATGAATACCAGAGTGAAGGACTTAAAGCTTTCTTGGTGTGTATTGCACCTTTTTGCTCCTGTTTATGTGTAAAACTGTTCACATTTTCTAAGCTCCTGGCTCTTAATGCTTGTGTTTGTGATAGATTTAGTGTTTGCTTAATACATTCCTTTCTAAACTCTTGTCTATTTGTTTTCATCAGTGTGCCAGCAATCATACTACACTTAAAAACTACACCTGTACATTAAACATTCGCCGATAAACTGCTATTCTTCTGTACTATGTAAATAAATGTCTGGCTTCTGAATAACTGTGTTCTCAGTGAAAGGTCACTAACCTGATGTGCACGCTTCCTTAGCGAAGCTATGCATGTGCAGGCAATTAGACACTTTGCAAATCAATATGCATTCAGAAATCAGAGCTTTGTTCAGTCTTGGGTTACAGACTTTGGCCTTTTGTCAGTTTTCCCTGCTCTGAATGTGTCGCAGTTCTCAAAGTGACAAGCGTGTTTGTGTTTTGGTCCTGTCTCCTCCCTTGTCCTATTGCTGATTTGTTCTGCTGTTGTGTTCACCTCTTCCTTGTTGGTACCTTGGTTAGTTTTAAACCCAGTGTGTCACTTTTTATTTGCAAAGTCTTGCAATTTGGAACATTTAATCCTATCTTTGGTTGCTTGTGGTTCATTGTAGTTGTGGACTATTCTATTCTGTGCTAGACCCGTCAGCCTGCCCTCTGCTATTGACAATAAGCACGATTATCTGATAAACACCGATCAGGTTAACAGTGAATTTAGGCACTTGAGTCCTACAAACCAAAGTTCACAAGTTTTGCAGTAGTCTGTTGCGAGTCCTATCATTTCTCACTCACAATAAAGACATAATAAACCAAATGCAAACCTTTAGAGTTAAAGTTTGAGCCCTTGTTCCAATGTCCAATGTTTAACGTACTTTTTAATTCAGTTCTGAATGAAATTCCTGACTTCAGATTCTTCCTTATTATTATAGTTCTGCAGGATGTATTTAATGTGAGTCATGATAAAAATACTAAAATATATCGGTAGTTTATGAAACCCACCTGCCATGGCGAAGTTTAGCTGTGGTGTGCTGTCGGTTTTGGGCACTTTTTTGGCAACAGGGATGTCCTTGGTGTTGTTGGAGGGCACAGACCAGGTCTTCTTGCGCACGTTACTCACTGCGTGAGTGGGACTCTTCACTGGCTTGCTGGTAGCAGGACACCACTTATAGCCTGGATTTGCTTTCATAAAGGCATCTTTATACTGCTCAACACAGACACACAAAACACCACACGGCACAAGTACTACTGTGAGAAAAAGAAGAAATATAAGAAATCGGAGATCAACATTAACCCCAGCCTTTCGTTCCCCACTCAAAACCACATACCTTTAATAATAGTGTCATTGTAGTTGTATAATTTGTATAATTCATACTGGTCTCTAATATGCTTGGACTTAAGATACTAAAATTTGATTTACGATCTCTGAGCACTTTATTATGAACATTATGCTAATACTGGTGCAAGTCACAAGTAAGTCTCAAGTCATGAATGTCAAGTCAAAGTCGAAGTCTTTTTTAATATTTGTCAAGCAAGTCTCAAATTTGCGACTTAAGTCTGACTCGAGACAAGTCGAGTCCCCCATCTCTGAGTCATTTAACTCAAGTCCGAGTCAAGTCTCAAGTCATGAATGTCAAGTCAAAGTCGAGTCTTTTTTAATATTTGTCAAGCAAGTCTCAAATCTCAAATTCGCGACGCAAGTCTGACTCGAGTCAAGTCATGACTCGAGTCCCCCATCTCTGTCAACCGGATTCAGATCCAGAGACTGGGAAAGCCACTGAAGAACAAGAAACTCACAGTTCATGAAATGAACTCATGAAGTTCTCTGAGATGACTTTTGTTTTATGATATAGTGCATTTTCATGCTAGAAATAGCCATTAGATGATGGGAAACTGTGGCCGTGAAGGGAAGGAGATGGTCAGCAACAAATGGTCTGTGGTATTCAAGTGATGAGTGATTGGTATTAATTAACCCAAAGTGTGAAAAGAAAATATTCCCCACACCACTACACCACCTCCACCAGCCTGCATTGTCAACATAAGGAAGGTTGGATCCAGGATTCATGCTGTTGGTGCCAAATTCTGACGGTACCATCTGTGTGCCATGGCAGAAGATTCATCAGTCCAGACTATATATTTCCATTCTGAAGCTCCAGTTCTTGGTGACAGAAGCGAGCCCTAGCATGGCTGTTGTAAAACTAGTCACCTTGAGGCTGGACATGTTTTGCATTCTGAGATGCTTTTCTGATCAACACAAATGCACAAAGACTTTATCCAAGATACTGTAGATTTTCCTGTCAGCTCGAAAAGGTCCGGATGTTCTCTGTTGCCCTCTCAGCAATGCCTTTCCATCTGCAGAACTGCTGCTCACTATATGTTTTTTCTTTATTGCACCATTCTGAGAAACATAAAACTCTAAAGTCTGTTGTATGGAAAATCCAATATTATCAGTCCAGGGTCATCATCACAGTGATCACATTGTTTACCTCATTCTGGTGGTTGATGTGTGAACTGAATAGGTGTACAGGTGTCCTAATAACGTGCTCTCTCTATCACTGTGTGTGTGTGTGTGTGTGTGTGTGTGTGTGTGAGAGAGAGAGATTCTGAATAGTAAACAATATCGTTGTATCTCAATGTTTCTCAGTTTGTGCCTTGTGAATCATTTAAATAAATCTGCACAGACACATACGGCTCGATATAAATGCACATTTTATATCAAAATTAAAATATCTGTATATACGTCCAGATACCCAATGTTTTGTTTTTCAGTGGGACATGAAATTGCTTTAATCTGACTAGAAGAATGAAGTAAATCGAATGAAAAATGAGACTTTGAGCCTTAGGTTCTAGGGGAAATTAAAAGAGGCTTGATATACACTTTGCTGCCTAAACTTTAATACTAGTGGATAGATTCTTTAATTGTAGTTTATGAGAATATATATATATATATACACTAAAGGATCATATAACAATTATCTTGAACAATCTGTAACAAATCTTAATTGATTAGCCTCAACGTCTGAAGTGTTGGGATTTGTTAAATTTGGAAATTACCACTAAACCTTGTAGGGTCTGTCTCACCTCCTTGGCCATGTCGGTGTATTTCTGCTTCTCACTGGGCTCCAGCACGGCCCACCAGTCTGCCAGGATCTTGGTGGCTCCACGGTTGTCCAGTCTGGGGTGTTCCTGGCGAACCAGTGAACGGTGCCGCTTACAGAATAGCAGAAAAGCATTCATGGGCCGGCGAGCACGCTGTTCTGAAGAGTCTTCCTCACCATCATCCTCCATTGCCACACACTCAGGAGTCTGACTGCTGTGCTCAGGGCTCTCCAATGAAACCTGGAAAAAAATGCACAAGCATTAACCATATTGCAGTTTTATTACAGTTTACTACTTAATCTAATGTTTGTGATTGGGCTGCATACAAGCCAAACAAATACATAACTGATTGTATGCCATCTGCCTGTTTATTAAAAGTAAACTTCACTTGTGTCTGAACTGCTCTGTTTGTAACCTGTTGGATATCCTGCTTTCATTTAAAACACAGAGAAATGCCCGAGATTCACAGTAGCCACGAACATGGAGGAGATCTGTACCTGTAACATCAATGTTAAACACTAAACCAAAACTGACAGAGTTATATCCATCCATCCATCCATCCATCCATCCTCTACACCACTTATCCTACTGGGTCTCAGGGAACCTGAAGCCTGCCCCAGGACACTCGGAGCACAAGGCAGGGTACAGCCTGGACAGGATGCCTGTCTATCCCAGGGCACAAACGCACACACTCTCACACACCCATTCAGTACAGACAATTTAAAGATGTCAATCAGCCTACAACGCATGTCTTTGGACCGGGGAAATAAAACGCAGATCATCCGACCCATACGTTATGTCACAGTTGTTTTTTTTCTTCGATATATTATAAACCATGAAATGATAGAAGTTTATCTAGTGAAGCTACAGCTTCTTTTATCAATGAATACCCACTACTGTTCATTGTTCAGGCTATTAGCCAATCGTATTACAGCTTCAAACCAACAGTTTACCAGGAAATAACACCTACACATACATTCCTGTGAAATCCTGTCAGTAACCCTAAAAATATTCAAACATTTCTCATTCAGCTTTACTGTACAATTCATATTACAGTGAATATCAAGTATAGTTTCTAAGCTTGTTTGGAGTCACAATGGACTTCCTCTGACTATAGACCATTTCAACCTGCTGGTGCTTTATTCTACTGTTTAGAATTGTTTAGGGTCACACGGGAGTTAGGGAGAGAGGGGTTTAGGCTAGGGCAGATTCTAAAGAGACCACATTTATCATAAAAATACACACCCCAAAAAAAACAAACAAAAAAACACTAGAAGGGGTTAAACATCCAGACCTGTGTTTACACTAGAAGGTCAGATCAGAATAGTCTCACACAATCAGCTGCTGTTAAACTACTGTGTACTGTGAATGTGTGAAAATAGCTTACGAGACACAACTTTAGTATGGATAATCGTTACTTTAGTATAATACTAATAATAGTATAATATAGTATAATAATAGTATGGATAATACTATACTTTAGTATGGATAATCGTTACTTTAGTATAATACTAATAATAGTATAATATAGTATAATAATAGTATGGATAATACTATACTTTAGTATGGATAATCGTTCCAGAAATGAATCTATATCACACCATTGGCATCAGTCAGGCAGGTTATATTTCATCAGTCCCTTAAATCAATTAAAACAATTATGCAGCAGTCAAGATTACAACAACTTTAAGAGACTGCATGCAAGAATACGCTTTTTCCTCTGACTGCAAATTATGCCGTTTGCTCAGCATTAAAACAACCTAAACTCATAAGGCACCTTCTCCAGCTCTTCCTCATCCTCCTCTTCTTCTTCCTCAGAGAAGTCCAGGGCCTTCTTCTTGGAAAGCAGCGGGTGCCACTGCAGGCACTTGCGTTTGGGCCTCTGCTTGCTGCTCACCTCGCCCTCTGCTGGCACCTCCTTCCCCCCTCCTCCGCCCTTCATGCTGCTGCTGACCCTAACAAGAGCAAAGGTCAGAGGTCAAGCTCAGGCTTCCAACAACCAGCTCTTAAAAGAGGATTGAAAAGAGGCAGAGAGGCGTGACACACTTGTAATTACTTTGGCTCAGCTGAACGCTTTCATTTCTTTTTTTGGCAGAGCAAGGTGGTGCTCTGTGGCAGGGAAGTGTCGAGACAGGCTGTGATTTAAATTTCAAAAGCATGCAACACTTAAATCTGAGGAAATCTCCCATTTATATTTGTTTGAACACTTCCTCATAATGTCTCAATTGTGCCCACAATCCCCTGGGCTTGAGTGAGGTGACATTAGTAAGCTTTGGTTTTAAAAAACACACACACACACACACAGAGAGAGAGATGGATTCAGAGTTTATCTGCTGCAGGCTCGCTGCACCTCTACTGTACGTGACCTTTGCTAACACACACACACACTTTCTCTCTTCTGCTAATATAATCTCACCCACACCCACACCCACACCCACACACACACACACAAACTATCACCCATACATTATCTGCAGTGCAGTGCTTAGCATAACCCCTGCTAAGCAGTATGCACAGTCATCTGTGACTAGCAGACATTTCACTGTTTTCTAGCTGGTTTTCCTCCCTGAGTATCTGCTGCCCTCTTGCTGTTGAATAAATCACTCCAGTAACGTGACAGCTATTAATGAAGTCTGTGGCCTGAAATTTCTGTCCTAAATAAATAAATAAATAAAAAGGGGAAAAAATGCATGCAAAAACCTACTGATGTAGGAACCAACAACCAACAGTGAATTTGTTTCAGATCACTACTTGATCTCAGGTAGTTTTACTCATTTAATTACGAGTCTCTACACAGTACTCAGAACTAAACAAGTCAAGGTTTGGCTCAATAAACACCTGACTAAACACCAAGAAATTTTCAAAAGAAAGTAATACAAGATTTTATACTCATATTTTGCTTTATAAATATTTATACACCACCAAGAATCATGCTACATCACCATAGCATCACTGCATACACCTGTTGTGTAAAAATAAATAAATAAATAAATTAATAAATATATTTCAACAAATGGGACTATAATAGAAAAATAAAAAACAATAAAATAAATGGCCTGATATACACTCGGAACTACTCTAACAGGAAAATAGTTATTAAATATCTGTTTCACTGTTACACTGTGAACGTGACACACAGCAACGCATCTACTTACGTCCCAGGGTTTCGACTTGTGTTTTGATGGAAATGTTAAGCATAGCCTGGGGTTGTCAGTGTGAGCAATGTGAAATAATACTACTAGTGTTTACTGAACATATGGCTCAAGCAAATGAAAAAAGAAATAGCTTTCCAAAGCTTATCCGAAGTTAAATACTGCTACTGCTGCTGACAGACTCTCAACAAGTCACCTGAAAATGACTTCAGATTAAATCTTGCAATTGATTCCGATTCATCCTACTATATAAAGGTCAAGGCTGCTTTTATATCTGATGAATAACTCCAAGACGGGGTGACAAAAGGTTATTGGATTAGTCGATTTTGATTCTATTTGGGTCAACTTGGAGAATTAGTGGAATAATTCCATGAATGAAAATCAATAATTGTCCACTTGAGTGGATTTCACAGTCCAGGGACTGAATTCCTTAAACAGACTGACGTGAGATGGAGTTGACCTCTGCTTTCCAGCAGCTAGATAACAGAACCTGATGTACTCTGAGCTCGTAAAGAAACACTGCTCCGATGCTGAGGAATTCCTTTAGAAATTTGGAGACGTTTGTTTAGATTTCATCTTAGGCCTGTTAAAGGTGAAGTCCAAAATTCGATCCAAATCCAGGGATAGTAACATCTGAATAGCTTGAGGTGGTGAACATTTTGCTAACGGCATAAACAAGGTCAGAAAAATGAGTATTTCCACCATCAGGGTTTAAGGCGCATATATCTCTCAGAAATATCTCTCAAGCCCTCAAGGGTGCTGGATTTTTAACTGTTTCTGCAGTAAATTGTAAAAATAAATAAATAAATAAATAAATAAATAAATAAATAAATAAATAAATAAACAAAAACAACAACTGTGAGATCAGTGAGAGCACCAAGAAAAAACTCAATAAATAACTGCATGTTGATCACTTTCTAATCACAACCAACATTCACTTGTAAAAGTGTTCGATTTAACACTTCAAAATCTTTTGAGAGTCTTTTTTGGTGGACATAATTTGATGGTATTTGTGACGGAAAGAATGAACTTATTTTTTATATATAAAATATCCTTGTGTGATGTTAGCCAACTTAAACAGACTCAAATAGATTTTACTTCACGTTTAATAAACTCAACATATTTTCTCATTTTCCTCAAAAGAAAGTTAGGTAAGTGCATATGTGAGGTGAGTGATAGCAGATTTACATGTGGCTCGTCTCCGGCTTCGTTTGTTTTGGGTGAAATGGCTGCTCACTTTTGGAGTAAGTTTGAGTGATGGCATACTCTAATGTGGAGCATAAAGGTTGGCAGGTATAATATAATTGGAATAAACATCAAGGGATAAGGTGGCCGTGTCGTATCAAATGGTTATGATGAGCACATCATATTGCACAAGTCTAGAAACAAACCTTGACTCTGGGGTTAATCGTACGTACTGTAATTAGGCTACAATCGCAAAGATGGCAAAAATGGCCCAAAACAAAGCTTTTTCTTCAAAGGTGACATGGATTTGTTACATACATGGATGAACAGTAAAGAACACGGTGAATCTAACATTCTTCATTCTGATTTGGGTCATTTTTATACATGGTACTGAAATCTGATATGTATCCAATCCGTGGCAATGGGACCTTGTCTGAAGAGGCAGCTCAGAATTCACATGACTTTTCTGCCAATCCAGCTCAACATTCATCATAATTTCACGGTACCAGGAAGGTAAGATGGAGGATAATAGTGAAGGACGATTTCAGTGGCAGGGCAGCAAGGTAACAGACCTCATAAATAAACATTTGGGGTGGTGATGACGAACATGCAAAATTATGCAGCACATATCGCAAGCAACTCTCAAAAGAAATGCTCACTTCTTGCATACTGTGTGAATGTAGCCTTATACACCAATCAGTAAAGATTAAAATCATCTGCCTAATGTTGTGTAGATACCCCTTGTGCCAAAACAGCTCTGATCCAATGGGGCATGGACTCCACACGACCTCTGAAGGTGTGTTGTGGTATCTGGCACCAAGACATTACCAGCAGATCCTAGAAGTTGTGAGGTTGGGCCTCCATACCCATAATCCCACATACGCTCGGACTGAGGTCTGGGGAATTTGGAGGGACACATGATCTTGAAAATCTTCAACACATTATAAGTTTCCTAGACAATTCCTGTATTGTGTCACGGTGCTTTATCCTGCTCAGACATTTAAGTACATGGTACACGTCAAACAAATGCCAGGGCCCAAGGTTTCCCAACAGAAGAATATCACACTGCCTACACTGGCTTGCCTTCATAGTTTCCTGGTGCCATCTCTTCCACAGGTAAGTGACACACATTGCCTCCGCCGTCAACAAAAATTCATCAGAACAGACCACCACTGTGCCATGATTCATTTCTGATGCTCAAGTGCCCAATGTAGGTGCTTTCAGAGGTGGACACAGGAGTCAGAGCGTTCATGCTGACAGGTCTACGCCAAGCTGTGCTGCACTGTGTGTTGTGACACCATTCTCATTAACTTTTTCAGCAATTTGTGCTGCAGTAGCTCTTCTGTGGGATCAGACCGGACAGGCGAGCCTTCATTCCCCACAAAAACAATGAGACTTGTGTGCCTGTGACCCTGTCGCTGGTTCATCAGTTAACCTTCTTTGGACCACTTTTGGTAGGTACTAGTCATTGCATGCTGGAAACACCCCACAAAACCTATTATATTAGAGATGCTCTGACCCAGTAGTCTAGCCATCACAACCTGGCCTCATCAAAATCACTCTTTGATGACCGACACTTCAGCTTCAGCCTAATATACCCCACCCCTTTAAAGATGCCACTGTAATGAGATAATCAATATTATTCACTTCACCTGTCAGTGGTTAAGTACCTTTAAGGAAAAAATAAATTATCACTCAAGGTGTTATTACAGTTAAATAAGCAACAATGGGGTGGTGATGCAATTGCCACTCCAAAACCGAAGAACAGCATGCTTTAAAGTGTTTTGTATTCCTCTCATACCACAGCAATCACTTTATACTATATTTATATAACCATATTTACATTTACAGCATTTAGCAGATGCCCTTATCCAGAGCGACTTACATTTTTATACAACTGAGCAATTGAGAGTTAAGGGCCTTGTTCGGGGCCCAGCAGTGGCAGCTTGGTGGACGCAGGAATCGAACTCACAACCTTCTGATTGGTAGCCCATCACCTTAACCACTTGGCTACCACATCCCCCCATATATTTACTTGTATTAATGAACAACCTGCCTTACATTTGATCTGTTTATAATTAGCTTCAATGTTGAAGAATGTCTGCAAAACAAGTTCCTTTTTAATTTTTTCTCTAGAAATGAATCTTGCAAAAATAAATAAATAAATGGTCCATGGTTCTGGGAACCCATATATCCCTATATAAAACCATCTGTACTGCAGATCTGGTGGTTAATTTAAAGGAACAGCTTTCCGTGATACAAAGTGATGACACTGGCGACTCCGTCCATATGATTCTATAATAAATAATAAAAGACTTTGACCTTCATCACAGCAACGATTCTACACTAACAAACACACGTTTATAATAAAGATGTAGGTTAAGTGTATTGTCTACCATACTAAAGTATCAGAACTGGCTGCTAATGCAGAAATGATAATAGATTGAGTGCATTAATAAAGTCCTGTGCTTTGCATTGTAACGAGCATTACTGTCAGCGCTGCTGTTATATAAAACTTATCAATCAGAATTGCTTGATCTAGAGATTTATCTAGGATTGTTAGCCATCCGCAAAACTCCTGAGGAAACCCTTTAATCCTAGCAGTCTATTGTTTGTGGTAGAACTGCAGACTACATCTCTGCTCTGAGACAATGTCAATTGTTAAAGGTGGGGTCTCCGTTGTTTAAAAGCCAATATTGACATTTGAAATCACCAAAACAAACACGCCCCTAACCCAAATGGGTCCCACCCCTGTATTGATAGCTCCGCCCACACATACATATGTAACCCAGGCAACTAATGGAACAAAATGTGTCTGTCATTGCTGAAGGGAAGAACAATATGATTGAAGATAAACAAACAAGCAAAAATGACACACAAGCATAATCATGCAAAGGACGGCATATATTAGTTCTGCGTATTTACAAAGCAAAACCAACGTTACTCACCTATCGAGAAGGAAAAAAACAACCTCGCCGTCTTAGGTAAAGTTGGCCGCATATTCACAGATTCGAGTTTCCCGAGTCTTTAACTCCTGAGCTAAACGCTGTTACTAGCAAAACACGGTTGTAGCTGCCTCTCTACATTACTACGATAGAAAAGAGGTGTTATTTGTGTAGTAACAGCATTTAGCTCAGGAGTTATTGACTCGGGAAACTCCAATCTGTGAATACGCTGCCAACTTCCTGCTCTTTCAGTTCTCTCCAGCGCTGGAAAGCTGATCCTATAACATGGGTCCTACTTCCTGCCTTATCGTAAGCCTTTCTTCGCTTTCTTTCTTTGTTTTTATCCGCCATGTCAATGTAAAAACCGCTTTCTGCTAATGTCACACATGCGCACTGAACACTCTCTCCACACATATTGACAAGACCCGCCCCTTTCTGCTCATTGGCTACACGTTAGTTTTGTTTTTGTTTTGTTTGTCGGCCCGACAGTTTTCTGAAGCGTTTCTCAAACAACGGAGACCCCACCTTTAATAGCGCTACACAAATAAATCAAAATTGAAAAATAGTAGCGCTCTCTCTAGCCAGCATGTTTAATTTTGATTTAACGCACTTGATTTCTGTGTCCATCTTAGACGTATCGTGAACTTGTTTACAGCCGTTCATTTGATGGACACTTAGTTACAGAACTCATAGCAATGTTGGATTAGATTCTGCTTCGTTGTAACACTTTAAATAAATGTGTCAGTTAAATGAGCAAATGCTAAGATATAACTGAACTATTAGAAAGTTACTGAATGGTCACTGGGAAATAGTCCTGTCTACTTGTTACTGTTTGCTGAGCCAAATGATATTCCATCCTACTCTCAGGTGTCACTCATAAGGGTTTGGAATAGACGTCATATCTGGATGCATATCATCTAACTCCAACCTAGCATTACACCTCAAACTGTACTTAAGCTAAATCGTACACCTGACTTGTTAAAATTGCTGTTTACACACCAGCAGCTGGTGCAATCAACTGTTGGATCAATTAGGTTCACTGTTCCTGCAATGCACCCATTTTCTACCTTTAAATAAGACAACTGAGTTTAGATTACAGTTAAAGTTGCATTCTTTCTTCCATTCCCAAGTTGTAAATAACCTGATAAAAAAAAACAACAACAAGGATCACACACTAAGATAGAATGCTTCTGCGTCTATATGTTCAAACTTTATTTCCTGAACACTGAAAACCTGAATACTGACTTCAAAAATGAAACCATGGCAAAAAAAAAAAATATTATATATATATATATATACACACACACACCTTGATAAAAAATGTATGAAATCAAGCATTCTGCAAATGACACTTGTATGAGAGACTAGCAGACAGAATACTTTTAAACAGAGTAAAAAGTAAAGTTTAAACTTTTTTCCATCCGTTAAAACAGTTCAGAGCGGTTTTTAATGGACTACGCTCTCAGGAAGCTATTTTTCAGTCTTTCTTTTTGACCCTAACCCCTTCAGATGTGTTTAATGCTTGAGATTTAAAGTATTACTCCGATTTAAACCATATCAAACTGAATTTGATTTCACCCACTGAAATAGTCACAACGTGTCGTCAAACTGTTCATCTATGCACTCAGACACACCTCCCTTACGACCAATCAGCTTTCACCTGATGCACAGCACTGGAGAGATTCACACCACGTAGTTAGCTTGCGGAAGGACTCTAGTGAGGGTCATGATTACCCATGATTCCTCTCTCGCCACGCAAATACGCATTAATGCAGAAATATAAATCAGCCGTAACAGCCACGTTTAGTTTTTTATTCTTATTTAAGGAGATACATGGATGAAAACTTTTTTCATAACTACTTTTACTTGAGAAAAAACAACAAACGATACTCTGACCATCTCTGACAATAAGTTATGATTATGAAAACACAAAAGTTTTTCTAACATAAAAGCCTGTATATATTGTTTGAGCTTTAAGACTGAAGTCTGAAAATTTAATCAAGATTTAATAAAGTCATTATAATATCTCTTCCCTGTCTTAAGTAAGAAATAGCAAAGCTAAAGACACAATAATTATTTTAATCAGGAATATTTAAAAATATTTTGTATATACATTATTCAAAATGTTATTGTTGGGATTTTTTATTTAAAAAATTAGATTTTAGGATAAAACAAAGCCTTTGTGAAGCACTTTAATCATTACTCAAAAAAATGTTAACAATAGTCTGTACCGGTATGTTTTCTGATACCACGATATAGAGACTACATGAGGGATACAGTCAATTAACCAATTATGAAAATAATCAATAAGGACAACGCTACTTCGGTTTAATGACTGATGAATAATTTTGAACAATGTATTGCATTTTTCATGCAATTACATTTCCCTCCATCACTTGGGGCAACCACGAGTGATAGTTCTGATGGCTCTGCTCCCATTGTGTACATGGGATACGCTACACAGACAAAAGTATGTGAACACCCCCTTATTATTGAGTTCAGTGTTAGGAAGACGTAATGAGAACATCAGGTGCTTTCAAGGGCATGTGGTAGCCTAGTGGTTAAGGTGTTGGGCTACCAATCAGAAGGTTGTGAGTTCGATCCCAGGTCCACCAAGCTGCCACTGTTGGGCCCCTGAGCAAGGCCCTTAACCCTCAGTTGTATAAAAATGAGATAATGTAAGTCACTCTGGATAAGGGCGTCTGTCAAATGCTGTAAATGTAAGTCACTTTGGTCAGATGGAGATGTATCGTCACTCTTAAATATACTAAAGCAAGGCTTTTTTTAAACTCTGCTTCTAGAAAATGAACAGCAAAGGTGTTTGTATAATGTCGCATTTGGTGCAGGGAATTAGCTTGTAAATAAACAAAAGCCTGACAAACATGTCACCACAAGTAATGTGGTCTATATAGTACAACATCTACTGTAACTCTTACATGTCAACAAATGTTGTATTATAATAAGTTGCTATGGATACCAAACATGTAATAACTGAAATTGGCTTCTGAGATGAGTAAATTACGGTGGCCGAGAAGTGCAAAACACATTAACAAATCCGAAAACACATTAACAAATCCGAAAACACATTAACAAATCCGAAAACACATTAACAAATCTGAAAACACATTAACAAATCCGAAAACACATTAACAAATCCGAAAACACATTAACAAATCCGAAAACACATTAACAAATCTGAAAACACAACGACAAGTCAGACAACCCGGAAGAGGTTGGTATAGTTTGCGAAAGGAAACTTACCGATCATCGGACGAGACACCTTTCATTCACCTGTATATCTTGAATGACAGTTGTCTTGTCCAATGATCGTTAAGTTTAAATTTTTACAAACTATACCTACCTCTTCCGGGTTGTCTGAATCGGTGCACGAAACACATTAACAAATCCGAAAACACAATGACAATTCAGACAACCCGGTTGGTATAGTTTGTGATTGGAACACGTACCGATCATTGGACAAGACACCTGTCACTCAAGGTATACATGAAGTTCAACAGTCTGCCGCAGGGAAAAGTTGGAATTGATGGATGGAATGGGTTACTGTGGATTAATTCTGTTATTTTCTTATATTTAAACGGAGAACTTTACACATTACACATAAGATTCCATACCTGTATATCTTGAGTGACAGGTGTCTTGTCCAATGATCGGTAAGTTTCCATTCAAAAAACGATACACTACCGTTTCCGGGTTGTCTGACTTGTCGTTGTATTTTCGGATTTGTTCATTTGTTTTTGGATTTGTTAATGTGTTTTCGGATTTGTTAATGTGTTTTCATATTTGTTAATTTGTTTTCATATTTGTTAATTTGTTTTCGGATTTGTTAATGTGTTTTCGGATTTGTTAATTTGTTTTCGGATTTGTTAATTTGTTTTCGGATTTGTTCATTTGTTTTCGGATTTGTTCATTTGTTTTCGGATTTGTTCATTTGTTTTCGGATTTGTTCATTTGGTTTCGGATTTGTTCATTTGGTTTCGGATTTGTTCATTTGTTTTCGGATTTGTTCATTTGTTTTTGGATTTGTTAATTTGGTTTCGGATTTGTTCATTTGTTTTGCACTTCTCGGCCACCGTAGTAAACAATCAATCAATTTCAACATGTTCCTGTAACTACAGACATTACTCGATTCCACCATGTTTTCTCCTTGACACGCCTCCAACTTGAAATCTTTCCTACTCGTAATTACAACTCTATGTTGAGATTCACACACGTTCAACTCGTAAATCCGATTTTTATGACTTGAAAGCGCCAAAACGTTGCCAGTAAACTGGGTCATACAGAAGAGCTCTGTGACTTTAAACATGGCAGTCATATGATGCCAACTTCGGCATTTCTGCCATGCTAGCTCTGCCCTTGTCAAGCATTAAGAAGCAACAAAATCTCATCCATGAATCTCATCACCTGTCTTGTGTTGCATCACTCTCTCCAACTGCCACTGGATGCAACACCAGCATGAGGACTGTGTGTAAGGAGCTCCATGAAATGAGTTTCCATAGCCAAGCAACTGTGCACAAGCCTAAGATCACTGTGAAATGCCAAGTGCTGGCTGGAGTGGTATAACACACACCACTACTGGACTCTGGAGCAGTGAAACATGTTCTCTGGAGTGATGAATCACGCTTTGTTATCTAGCAATCTGATGGAGAATACTTCCTACCGGGATAGACAGAGCCAATAAAGTTTAGTGGAGGAGGGCTAATGCTCTGGAGCTGTTTTTCAGGGATTGAGACAAAGATATCCAACATGACAATACTCCTATGCACATGGTGAAATCCATCAAGACATAGTTTGATAAGTTTGATGTGGAGGAAATCCAGTGGCCTCAAAGACCCCCAAACTCACCCAACAAACAGATCTTCTCGTCCTACATCAGTGCCCGACCTCACAAATGCTCTTTTGAATGAAAGGCCCCAAATTCTCACAGGCACTCTCCAAAATATTCCCAGAAAAATGCAAATCCATATTAGTTCGCATGGTGTTCAAACAGGAAGCCCAGCAACCTCATATTGGTGTGTTAGCCAAGTTAAGGCCACATACATTTGGCCATATTGTGTCTATTATGTTTTATTGGTGAAAGTATTTGTCTTCTTCTTAAAAGTAAGTAAAATTTAAAATGCATGGTTAATAATCAAAGACAAATATCTGAAGGGTGTTTCAGGGATTTGTATGTATTTGTTTTTTAATCCTATGAACCTGGAATATTCATTATTTAATAAGCATATTATTAGTGATTACCTGAATTATTCTGTAACTATAGATTAATTAGGAAGGTCTGTAGTCTAAGAAATGCAAGTCAGAGCGTTTAAAACGTTAAAATAAACAATACTGTATGTTAAACTAGTAATCCAGATTTCACCAGAATTTCATTTCACTAACAATGACATTAGCAATCTGTCTGAACCTTGCATCCATTAATTATCGCAATATTATCAACATGATCATATAGGATTACAGAAGGATTCAATCATAATCTACCCTAATCTACTTTGAACAGTAAGTTATCACTGAAAATAAAAGCATGCGTTTCTTCTGATGCTAACCGAATGTGCTGTGTGTTCAGCTGAAACAGAAAAAGGGGTGTTATTGTGCATATACACCCATGTATGAGATATATACCATCATCATATAAGAGTAAAGATTACACAAATCGTAATTTCTGGTCATTTGTACCATTCAACAGTGACTTTGGGCTATTTTACATAATAGAAAACTGTAAACAGACACTACGATAGACTGATATTTGCGGTCTTGCTTTCTGCAGATGTCTTACCATGAATTTTTTTTTTTAGACCTTTCTACCTGACCACATAATTCCTGTGTATTCATGATTAGGTTAGGTATGAGTGTATGATTGTGATATGCGGTAACGATTAGGTGATCTGCGGCCAGGCTGGACATAAAGTTGAAAAGGTATAAAGAGTCCGCATGGTGTCTGAGATCAAAACCAAAACATGGCATGATCGGAAGGAGTTACTTACTTAATCACAGACTATGGAAATGCTGGATTTGTAAGATGAAGATGGATCTGTCAGTCAGGCTGTGACATGCGATGATGGTGACCTACAAAAACACACACACACACACACACACACACACACCTCGTCCTCAATGCAGGAACTACAGCCTAATGCAGCACACAGTGGCGGTCAGCGACATTTTAAAAGGACATTTCACCTCGTCGTGTGTGTGTGTTTGTGTGTGTGTGTGTGTGTGTGTGTGTGTGTGTGTGTGTGTGTGTGTGTGTGTGAGTGAGAGAGAGAGAGAGAGAGAGAGAGAGAGAGAGAGAGAGAGAGAGACGTGCAGCGATGAAGCTACTAACTATGGATGGCTTGTTCATTTACTATCGATGAATCGTAAAGTAACCGATGCCGAATCCCGGAATCGGTTCATTACCTGCTCGGTGTGTGATTGGATAAACCGGACGCTGTGTTTAGTGTTTAGTTTTGCAGGTAGAGAGACCGGTGCAAGCCAAGTGCCCTCAAGATCAGCGTATCAGTCATGAAGTACATTAAAAGCTCCACATATCACCAATTTTTGTTATATTTCCACACAAGAGTCATTATTTAGGCCAAATGAGCCCTAGTCAAATCGTGCTCGGTTTTACATCTCGGTGCAAAATGTCGATCTGGGGTCTGACAAGACAGACAAGCCAAAGAGAGTCCATCTTGCTTTAGGGAAAACGAAGCAGAAATCTCACTCCTGTCAAACTCCTGACGGAAAACAGAAGCAGACAAATACCTGCTCCTTCGACTGGTTGTGTGGTTTTATTAGTTATAACGAGTTTTCAGTGAAGACTTTAGTGCCGAGGCGCCTCGACAGGTCTCTCCAACTGAGTCGCAGCGAATAAAAGTAGCTCGCTAGCTAGCTTTAGCTCACTGATGCGAACTGCTGCTCTGCTCTCCGAACGTGTCAGGAGCAGATCTCGAGGAAAAGCCCTGTGTTACGAGGTCTTGCTCGACATCGTGTCACTTTTGTAACTTAAACTTCGTGCTAGATTGACCGTATTGGTGATCGGTTCACGCGTGTTCACCGGCTTTTTAGTGTTAAGCTGACGGTATGATGAGGGGAAGTGCCTCCGTTCTGTGGCTCTGATGAGAGCTGCTTCTCGGCTTGGTGTCGTACGTGTTGTCGCTGTGCTTTATCGTGCACGATCGGGTTCACGTAGAAAACACTTGAGTGTGTTTATGCTCAGTCTGACACGCCAGCAATCGCAATTTGGGTATCATCGAATCCGCTGTAGGGAACGGTGTTGAGTCCCGAAGCTGTCTCGCGCCGCACGGTGCAACAAACTGACACGAAAATTCGCACCGAATATCCGCGAGCTGCCAATAAATCCGCACTGACGCTGTTTAGGAGCAAAATACATCTGAGTTTTCTGTCATGACGGCGTCGAAAAACGGAAACTTACCCCATGAAGGCGAGCCCAAACACCAAGGCCTTGTCATTCCAACCTCCGTCCACCTTAAACTTACTGACACATCCTTCTGCACTGGCCGTACAGTAGAGCACACACACTCACGCGCACACACTCACGCGCACACACACTTTAAGCGCCTGCTGCTTTTTCTCTCTAACCGGATGGACGTCGCCGTGAACGCTTTTGCAGTCCGACCTCGAAGTCGACAAAAAGTGAACAGAAACAGTGTGTAATCCTCTAAACGAGTCGTCAGGAGGATAAACGAGTCGCTGTAGCAGTACTTTCGATTCAGTCGAACAGTTTTTCTGTGCATGTTTTTCTCCAGCCCTCCCCCTAACTACTGCGTCCCCACAACTGCCTTGAACAGTGTGTGTGTGTGTGTGTGTGTGTGTGGATGTCCATAGCTTTGTGTATGACTGGCCTAGCCACTTAATAAGTACCATCATAATTTCGGCCTAGCGTCAACTTTTCACATTTCAGTCTGACTGAAATGTCTGAGATATAAAAATACACAATTCCAGACCACCGAGTCAGTGTGTGTGTGTGTATGTGTGTGTGTGAGAGAGAGAGAGAGAGAGAGAGAGCACTTAATGCTTCCTGGGTGTTGTATGAGAGACATGGTCACTGAAGTGTTTGTGATATGAGAGCTCTTGGGTGCTTACCTGAAACAGCCAGGGCACTTTAAAGTGACTCGGCGGACACAGTGTTGCTGCCGTTGTATCGTTGTGCACCTCTGTCACCTCCCGACAGTGTGTATGTCTATGTTCACTTTTTGTGTGTGTTACTGTACACAGAGTAAGTGAACGTGTGTGTTTGGTATCGCCAGCCGCGATTGGCCGCGCGCCTTGAGAGGCAGCAGCACGCAGCCACACAGAGACCGTGTACCGATTAAACGCCCATCCGAAACATACATTAATCCAACATTGTGGTTTAATGTCTCGGTGATACACTCACACTCTGTACACATGTCTACGAGCTCTTTTTGTTCGGCGGTGATGGAGGACGAAATGTTCAGTCGATGTGAACATGGAGGCACTTCATTCGCCTGAGATCACAACAGGGACAATGTCAAACACACAGCATGTTATATACCATAACAACACAAACGCACTATTTCACTATACTATATATATATATATATATATATATATGTGTGTGTGTGTATATGTATATACAGTCACGTGATACGACTTAGGTACTTAGTGCTAATTTGAATTTCCGTGTTAAATCCCATCAGACTCTCATGCCCTCTTTTTTTTATCAACAGCACTTCTCTGTATTCTAACCTGTAATCTCATTTTTTCATGTCATTAACAAGCCCATAGCTTCTTGCTAACAAAACAAAAGGTAAAAAACGAGGTGATGAACAGGAGTAAATGATGATTAGGTCACTTAGACTTAGCCTTCTTGTATACAGTAGCTGGTGTGCTTGTGATGTTTTGGTTCCTACAAAGAAATAGTTGACTTGTTGGAATCATTCTAGTAGCATTTCCACGGTATATTTCTTTATTCAGACTTGTTTACTAATCTACTAGAGGTTTATTCACTACAAAACCGCTGGCAAAGCCGTACATTGATAGATACATTTGGTAGTCACTCACAAGGACCTTTACTAATGACTATGCAAAGTAATCCTAGTCATAGAACTAAGATACTGTCAATTACATGTCTGTGTTATTTAGTCACAAATACATTTCATGCACTTTCAGGGAAAAAGATGACTAAAATGTACCCTTATTTTTTAACATATTAAATTTGTTTATTTATTTATTTTATTTTAGTGCAATTAAAAACATTTACAGTGCACATTTGTACTGTAATTGGGGTACTTAGGGTGGCTTAGTGGGTAGCATTGTAGAGTGTTTGGCATCTCTAGGATTGTCCATAGTGAGCACCTTGTAAAAGGTTTCCCCTGCCTTGTGCTGGATTCCCCAGGCTACCTGACACTGCATTGGATAAGTGGAACAGAAAATGGACAGATCAGAATCAGAATCAGAATAATGTTTATTGACCAAGTGTGTTGACGCACACAAGGAATGTGGTTCCAGCTGTTTGTGACTCTCAAAAGTACAGACATAAATAACACTATACTATACATTTAGCTTGGACTATACAAGACAAGACAAAACAGACTATATGAGACGATACAGATATTGTGAGACAATATAGACAGTATGAGTATTAAATAGGAATACAGAATATATGACTGATCATTTATGTACAAAAAGTGTGAGAAGTGCATGATAGTGCAAATAACAGAGTTGTGCAATATTATGCTTTTGAACAATATACAGCAGCAGTAGTGTGTGTAACATATACGGATGATATGTTACACACACTACTGCTGCTGTATATTGTACAAAAGCATAATACTATATAATACATAATACATAATCCCAGATGCAGGGAATTGGACTGTAATTAGCTTTTAGAGTGAAGCTTTGAAGATACTTGCACCTTTCTAGGTAAAATATACATCTTAAGGTACAATGGGTGTATCACTGATGTACGAGCCCAGTGTAAAGGAAAGTTACAGTTTAGTTCAGTATGGTACATTTGTTCCAATATAATCATGTAAGTTGGTATAGAAAATTGAGTGAGTATTCAGTGAGTAAATACTCAAGCACCACATACTCATTCATTATATACAGTTGGACCATCATACAGTATCTGGTCAGAGATGGTTCATTTCCATTCATAAATTTTGTGTGTGTAGTTATTGGAGGCTGGGGAGGGAGGAGTGGATTGTTGGTGGCAGTGTGTATTCTGCCAAACTGCAAAGCAACAGATGGCCCACAGTTAGTAATTAAGTATCTACAAAGTTCACCTACATAGTAGGTGTACCTAATAAATGTCCAACTGAGTGTATGTTAGTCTTCATAAGTATTTGTGGCTCTGATGTTATGTGTGTTATTAATGTCCCAGTAGAATTGTCATTTACAAAAAACATTCATAAAAGCATAGTATATGTGGATTTTTTGTGGTAGTCCTGATATGTCTCTGTGTTCCTTGCCCCAGTGCTTCTGATGTTAAATGAGAGCAATTAGCAATATAGCTACGTGTTTAGCACAAAAAAACAACAAACTTCAAACAGACTACTGTAAGTTTAGTACTTATTTCTGTCATTTTCATTGTCTTGATCAAAAAATGCAAAGTACTCCATCTATACTATATTCTGAAGTATACTATATGGCCAAAAGTAAGTGGACACCTGACCTTTAAACTTTGCCTTTGCCAAAATGTTCCACTAATGTTGGAGGCACACAGTTGTCTGGAATGTATAGTAACATAAAGATCTGTCTTCACTGGAATTAAGAGTCCCAAACCTGTTCCAGAATAACAATGTCCCTGTGCAATGAGCAAGGTTCATAAAGACATGATTTGACAAGGTTGGCATGGACATACTTGAGTGGCCTGCACAAAGCCCTGACCTCAACTATACTTTACACCTTAGGGTCGAAATTGAATGGCACCTACATGCCAGGCCTCCTCACCTGACATCAGTGCCTGACCTTACTAATACTCTTGTGACTAAATAGACAAATCCTTACAGCCATGCGTAAAATGTCAGAAATATTGGATTGTGAACTGTTAAAAACCTAGTCAAAAGATATCTAGTAACTTAGCTGATTAAAATTCTAAAAAGAAAGAAATTATATATATAAAAAAAAGGTATTCAGTACTTGCAGCCCAGTCATTTATTCATTTCTTTTATTTTCAGTTGCTGTTTTGTTTAAAACATTAGTAATTTTTTTTTTAATTCAACAACTTGAAAAACTTGTTGGCTCACATTAAATTGTGAGTTCAGTTTAATACATCTATCATGTTGGAGTTTTTGTTATCACTGTTTTCCCATATGTTATTAATAAAAGTATAACAGTGTAAGTAAGACAGAATATAAACCAAAAATCTTTATTTTGAGATGGTAAGAGATGTACATAGTACCGACTGGTCACAAAATCCTTGGCAACACAAAAAAAAATCACTAACTTGGGTGTGCAGGGTGATCAGTTTGTGTATCGGCTGTTAAGTCTTTTTTGTTAGTTTCCTTGATAGACAGAGTTAGAAAATGTTATTAATGGTTACAGGGTAGGATTTGAAGAAAGTGGTTACCAGCCACTTTTATTCTGTCTACTTATACTAATTTACACAAGGCAGTTTGTTACTATGTATGTTTGTACAATGGAATGACACATGTACTAGTGTACACTACTCGCATCAAATAAGCATGCATTCTGATCATTGTAAGGAACTCGTTAACTTGAATGAAGAAAATGGTTAACTGTTGTTGAACCTGAGCAAAGTAACGACATTCATTCATTCATTCATCTTCTACCGCTTATCCGAACTACCTCGGGTCACGGGGAGCCTGTGCCTATCTCAGGCGTCTTTGGGCATCAAGGCAGGATACACCCTGGATGGAGTGCCAACCCATCGCAGGGCACACACATACACTCTCATTCACTCACACAATCACACACTAGGGACAATTTTCCAGAGATGCCAATCAACCTACCATGCATGTCTTTGGACCGGGGGAGGAAACCGGAGTACCCGGAGGAAACCCCTGAGGCACGGGGAGAACATGCAAACTCCACACACACAAGGTGGAGGCAGGAATCGAACCCCGACCCTGGAGGTGTGAGGCGAACGTGCTAACCACTAAGCCACCGTGCCCAAGTAACGAACAGTGAAAAATAAAGTAATGTAAAGATGCAGCCTTCAAAGACATTGGATTTTATTTACCAAACTGAATACAAACAAATTCTGTCATAAATCGCTCATATGAGCATTTGATCAAGAAATTTGGTGTTCATGAAAGTCCTATCATTTTGGAAAAATATTCATATCCTAATGATGCTTGAAAGTGTTTGTGTAAATTATGCATAATATGACTAAAGTATGAATAGCTTATGAATTTCGGGTTTAATGAAAATCAAATTTAAATTCAAATTCAAATTTTATTTGTCACATGCACAATCATACACAGTAAAACATGTAGTGAAATGCCTTTCACAGCTTCCTTGTTTTATAAAAATAGATAAAGATAAATAGATAAAACGTCTTATTGTGAGGTACAGCAAAAATGACCTCCTTTAGGATCTCTGGTTTCTTTTCACTGCTAAAATTTCACATGCTAAGATAAATGGCCCCACTTGTGTGAAACATGTATGCATTGTACCCTGTGATATTATTGCAAGCCAGTTGTGCAGTCAGCAAACAACTGAGCTCAGAAACACCTGAACACATAATAGTTACATTTACGGCAGGTTCATTATGATGTATGAACACACACCAAACACGCAAGGCCTTGAAACCATTATAATGTAACAATTTATTGTTACCCTACTCTTCCTGGTAAATCTTAATCAGAGAGATGACAAAAATAAATAATAATTTTTATTCGCAAATCAAAATAAAGCAATTTCCTGTTGAAGGTCTACACATCAGATGCTTTACTCAGCCGCAGTAAGTGTCTGGGACAGTGGAGAAAGATGAGCATCCCTGGGCCAATGTATCAGCTATCTTCAGTTTTCAAAGGAAACAGCTTGATAATGATCAGTGAATTACATGAACCAAAGCCTGTGAAATGTGTTGCCATTTTACAGGACAACATCCAGCCTGTGAAAATATGTACAGGTTACATGTACAGCTATTAGCTAGCTGAGTAAAGCAGTCGAGCTAGCCAGATCTGTTGATATTGAGTTTTACAATATGAAGGCTCTGTATTTGGAAATATCTTTATGTAGGATAATGGCACCTTTGCCAGAAATATGTAGACAGACATGTGGTTAGACCCCAACAGGAGTCTAAAGTTAACCTGCCAGCTTATGATACTAACTCACTCTCATTTCCTACCGCTTATCCGAACTACCTCGGGTCACAGGGAACCTGTGCCTATCTCAGGCGTCATCGGGCATCAAGGCAGGATACACCCTGGATGGAGTGCCAACCCATCGCAGGGCACACACACACACACTCATTCACTCACTCAAAGCTTATGATACATTTCTGTTTATTTGTTGTTGATAAGCAAAGTGTTTACTTCAGTATAGCTCACTTGGTTAGTTATTATAAGAACAGAATAGAAAATGAACAATTTCTGATTGTGTCAGTTGTATGTCAGTTGTGTTGTGTAAAATAATTATTTAAGTTGTTTTCACTAGACAAATTATATTTTCCCTGTAATTCTTAGCTTGAGTAGCTGTAATGTTGTATTTTGCTCCCAAACTTGGAATAGTCTTCCTGATAGTGTTCGGGGCTCAGACACGTTTAGACACGTTCGGGGCCAAGTTTAAATGTAGATTAAAAACTCTGTTTATAAACTTTGTTTATGTTCTGTAAAGCTGCTTTGAGACAATGTAAATTGTAAAAAGCGCCATACAAATACATTTGAATTGAATTGAATTGAATTGAAGAGAAGATACTCTCAAATTCTTGGTCTTTTGACCTGCAATACTTCTTAGTAATCCTGAGATGCATCTATATTCCTGGATCTGTAGAGCACATCAGAAATGTGTACTGATTAGGATTATGGAGTACAGATAGTACAGCTATCAAGGGAAATTCTTAACAGAAAGCAAAGCGTGACTGGATTCGTTTACTTTAAGAGAAAAGAAATCAGGGAGGAGAAGTCGGTGTGTAGAATGTGAACTGAGCTTAGGATGGATTGAAACATGTTGAGGGAGATTTCTAGGGCTTGATAGCAGGAGGATGGTGAAACAAATGTAAACGTATTCAAATATGTGAATGTTAAGGTTAAAATGAACTGAAACAGCCAGTTAGTTTTTGAAAGCATACTTTTATAAAATAGCTGTTTTTGGACAGTGTTATCATGGGTTATGTATTTTTGTCCTGTGGTATACTGTATTTTCTCAGTACTCACAGAAAAACATGTGTGTGTATACTATATTCATATATACTCATTGATGCCAAAGGGGAGCGGAGAATCTTGCGCATTGTTCACAGCAACCACAGGGACTGCAGCAGTGGTGACCAAGGCATTGTTTCACAGCACAGTTCATCGCAGCTTTCTGCAGATGGGCCTGTGTAGCCGACAACCCACCCAGGTCTCCATGCTAACTGCCTGCCATCGCCAACAACACATGAAATTGGCTATTCATATCCATTTTACTATGGATGATTGGAAGAAAGTGGCCTGGTCTTAAAAATCAAGGTTCTTGGCGCATCACGTCGATGGCTGAGCACAGATATGCTGAATACCAACAGAGGCTATGGCTGGATGCACTGTTGGGTAGACACCGGCTGGCGTTGGCGATGTTATGCTGTGAGCAATGTTTTCTTGGGACACTCAGGTATCTGAACATCTTTGCGGACCAAGTGCACCCATTCATTGCAACTGTGTCCTCTGCCTGTGATGGCCATTACCAACAGGCTAATGCGCCATGCCACACTGCCAGAATAGTCAAGGAGTGTTTCAAAGAACATGATGGTGAATTTCTGTTAATGCCTTGATATCAACCCTGTCAAGCACTTGTAGTTCCATTTAGAAAAGCAGGTTTGCACTACATCACCACCACCCCATAATGTACAGAAACTGGAGGACCTGCTGTTGACATTATAGTACCAGAGACCTATCACCACCTCGTTGAAACAATGACTGCTGTTTTGCAGGCTTAATAGTCCACAGGCTATTAGATAGGTGGTCATAATGTATTGGCTCATCGGTGTATATACACACGTGTAAAACACCTTGGTCAGTTTTTGTTGCCGTACAGTACATAACAGGCATCTGTACTTCAATAAGTAGCAAACATACTTTTCATTATTTTAAATTTTACTTTTTGGGAATCTATCATGTCTACCACATCTCAACTGGTCACTTATATATAATATAATATTTCCACTTTTATTTATTATTACTGATTTCCAGGGACTATCCACAAGCTTGCCAGAATTTTGCTGATTTATCCAAACAGAACTGGTGTAACTCAGTCAGGGTTGTAGTTCTCCTTTCTTAGACCACAAATGTTCCATGGGGTTCAGGTCAGGGCTCTGTGATGTTTACTCCACTTCTGTTGCTTTGTAATCTTTTAAGCCATTTTATAACTAAAGTGGGGGGCTTAGTGGTTAACACATTTGCCTCGCACCTTCAGGGTCGGTGGTTTGAGTTTTTATCTTTGTCATGTGTATGTGGAGTTTGCATGTTTTTCCTGTGCTTCCTACATGTACTCTGGTTTTCCCTGTTTCCAAAGACATGCATTGTAGGTTGATTGATATCTTTAAATTGTCCATGGTGTGAATGTGTGTGTGATTTTGCCTTGTCATATTGGCTACTGTCCAGGCTGTACCCTGCCTGGTGTCCCTAGTCTCATGGGATAGGCTTCAGGTTCCCCTCAACCCAGTAGGATAAGCGGTATAGAAAATGGATGGATGGTTTTATTATTTACTCAAATGGAATCCCTATGAAGTAGTATCCTAGAAACACTGAATTACCAGCACTGTCACCAAAAGTCTGTTAGTTCTGGCCCTAATATTTAATAAACCTCATATCAGTTAAGAGCTGTGATATAGAACCATAGTTCTAATCTCACGTCTCAGAAAGATGCCCCTGTACAGTGAGGTTTGTTCTTTTATCATTCATTGATAGTATCCATGTTTCCAATATCTTGTCCAGATTTTATCTTCATTTGTTAAAGACATTTCTAGCAAATGAATAAAAAAGAATCAGTCCCTGAATGACTTCTTCTTCTCTTTACTAAGGGCACAAAAAGTCTCTATATAGTCATTCCTATTTTCTTGATGCGTGACTAGAAAAGGACCTATTTACTGAGAATATCTACTATCCCACCTACTATCAGAAACACTTAAACTGCTTTTGCTCGAATATTTTGCCAAAAAATGTGGCCTTCCTACGCAGATCTTTGTTAGATGTATTCAGCGATACAGTTCACTGGATGTGCATCTGCATAGTTCCTTAGGTACATTGGCAACATACATTAAATCACTACTTGCACATTTGGAGAACTGTATGTTTATACAAAGGTTTATTTAATCCTTTTCTACATTTTAAACCCAGCCCTGAATTATATATAGAGTATTATGTACCCTGACTCGAGCACAACCTTTTTGGACATGTCCAAAAATTCATAATCGCAAATCAACATCCATTAGAAACTTACAGTCTCTCAGTCAGGCTTACAGCACAATTCTTCCCATCCCAGATACTACTGTATGTAAAATTCTAATTAGACTCCTTCAGAAAAACATTAAGAAATGTCTTATTTTTGTAACAACAAATTTTACCGATCAGGAGAACGTCACAGATCACGCCATAATCTGCATTATTAACACTATTGATATATTAGATGCTGTGACCTCTACAAAATCTGCCTCTAGGACAGAGAGAATTCCTCCTGTACTCATTTATCATCATAGCAATAAAAAATCTTCAAGATGACCCTTATACTGCTTTCATTTTTAAGGAACCTCCACTCATTTTCGACAGACAGGTTAAAAAATTCAAAGGCATACTTGTCAAGAGCGAATTAAATCAGCCTATGAGTGACTGCGCTACTTCTGCGAGCAACCATTCATGTTCCACTTACAAATCTATTATCACATACTCTATTAAAATCACAGGCAATAAAAGATTAGTTTTTCTCATGCATTACATCAGGAGTTGGTTATTGTTTTTTTATGTAATAGGTTCAATCAGCTGAACACTAAAGAAACCAAAAAGAGACTGGATGATTTTTTTTCTTTTGTTGTTTGTGATACTTGTTGCTGGTATGAGACTGTGAAGTATGAGAGAAAAAGAGTTCCTTTACACTCTCAGAAACCCAAGAAGGCACAAATACTGATACACAGAGGTTGAATCCAAGGTGCGCATCATGACAAGGTTCCTGCTGGAGAAAAATATGGTTGGTGGAGATTTGATTGGCTATTTGAGTTACTGTATCCTTTTTGTTGGAGCTGACAAAAATATTGATGATTTTATGTGTTGGGTTACATGAATGAGCATGTGTACAAGTATATTCAAAGTTCCAAGAGAAACAGGATGTTTCAAACGAAATGCCCTTCTTCAGCAGCACAAGCAAAGTGCAGACACTTTATTTTTTTAGTAGATTGTTCATGCTCATAGACCAGGTTTTAGAGTCCAAGAGAATTTACTTAATTCAAATGCATCCATTATTTCCCACATGATTGAATTGAATAATGTTAACAGAGCTAGTTTTTGTGTATCAAACATGATTTAATCAAGTAAAAAAATCAAAGAAAGAGCAAAAACTCCTAAAGTGAGAATCAACTCTGTAAAGCTGGTAACACACAGTTACATTACATTACATTTATGCCATTTGGCAGATGCTCTTATCCAGAGCGACATACATTTTTATCTCATTTTATACAACTGACCAATTGAGGGTTGAGGGCCTTTCTCATGGGCCCAGCAGTGTCAGCTTGGTGGACCTTGGAAGCTCAAATTCTGTAGTCCACCGCCTTATTTTTTTTATTTACCTTTATTTTACAAGGAAGTCTCATTGAGATCAAAAATCTCTTTTACAAGAGAGACCTGGCCATGGTAGCAGCCATACATAAACAACATATTAAAATGCTACATACAAGGTAACAGCCATACATAAACACAACATAGTAAAAACATACATACATACAATCATGCAAATACAAGGACCTCTCAAGAAAAACAACTACATGTCTCCTTAACCACATTTTTTTATGATGGTCTTAAATGTATTTATTGATATACACATTTCTAATTTAAGATCTTATTCCATGCCCATGGTGCATAGTATAAAAATGCAGTTTTTCCCAAATCTGTCCAAACCCTGGGTACATTAAAAAGCAACCACTTACGTAGATACGTAGCTGATAACTAGCAGAATTGAAACAGAGGAGGGTGCAGAGGTAAGCTGGAAGTTTACCTAGCATGGCTGTATATATAAAAATATACCAATGCTGTTTTCTGCGAGTGGTCAGTGATGTCCAACCCACCAGATCATAAAGAATACAATGGTGAGTAAGGGACTTTGCATTTGTAATAAAGCGTAGAGACGCATGATACACTGAATCAAGTTCCGTAAGATGGAGGAGGCTGCGTGCATATATACAGTAATACGTCACCATAATCAGTCACAGACAGAAAAGTAGCTTCCACAAGTTTTTTTTTGCCATTAAATGTAAAACTAGATTTATTTCTAAAATAAAAGCCAATCTTTATTTTGAGCTTCTTAACTAAATTAGCAATAAGTACATTAAATAAAGGTTTGTCGTCCATCCATATACCCAAGTACTTATACGTGGGTACCCTTTTAATGGATCATCAAGCATTTGTGGGTGAGTTTTTGAGTTTTTGAAAAGACCATGTACTTAGTCCACTGAGCTACCACATCCCCCCATTGAGCACACAGCAAATTCCAGTATATGTTGACAAGTGGGGGAAAATGAGGTAAAGGAGCTATATTACGTAGAGTAAATCAGTACAGTTTAGTATATAAGTGCAAATTACTGTCTATTGAGTAACCTGGTGACCGGTTTCTGGACCTTCAGTTCCATGTGCTTTGAACCTTCTGCCATAAAGAACAATACATGCGCATGTTCTAATGTACTTATTCATCTGGGACTCTCCCCTTACTGCTGTAACTGGAGTACTGACTGTCCTCTATTGGCAGACGTTATGATGACTTTTTGGGCCATGCTCCTTCCCCTATCTGCAGAACAGTTGTAAAGTCAATGTTTGGTGCAGCCTGTAAGGAGAGACTCCATGTAAAGGTTTGTAAGCATTGTTCATAAAGGACATCCCTGTGTTTTCCATCGTCTGAGAAAGTCATAGTATTCGTTGAGCTTTGAGCATATGTATAAAATTCTGCGTAGTATTAACGCACCATAAAATATGCTTGTGTCCAATAATCCTAGTTCAAGTCAAATAACTAATCACCCATCAAAATCTATAGTCAAATGTCTGACTAAAATGGTAGCACATGTTCAGATTAGCTGGAAAAAGATAACAGGCTCTCAAACTGAACATAAGTCTTGCAGGCAGCCTAAGTTGATCGCTGCTTTATCTGTGTAATTAATCAGTTATTAGCATGTAGTACTAATATAGATAGAATAATTAACACTGAAGAAATGACACTTAGCTACAATATAAAGTAGTGAGTGTACAGCTTGTATAACAGTGTAAATTTGCTGTCACCTTAAAATAGCTCAACACACAGCCATTAATGTCTAAACCGCTGGCCACAAAAGTGAGTACACGCCTAAGTGAAAATGTCCAATTGCCATAGGCAACATGGCATGGCTTAATACTCATAACAATTAACACATAAGGAACAGGTGTGTAGAGGCATGGAGGAATAAACAAGGGCGGGGCAGACACGTGACACAGAACATAAACAAAAGCACATGGCTGGATCCTGACACATGCAGCCCCAGACCATGACACTCCCACTACCATGCTTGACTGTAGGCAAGACACACTTGTCTTTGTACTCCTCACCTGGTTGCTGCCACAAACGCTTGACCCCATCTGAACCAAATAAGTTTATCTTGGTCTCATCAGACCACAGGACATGCTTCCAGTAATCCATGTTCTTAGTCTGCTTGTCTTCAGCAAACTGCAGGCTTTCTTGTGCATCGTCTTTAGAAGAGGCTTCCTTCTGCCTTCAAATTTACACTGTTATACACTGTACACTCACTACTTAACACTGTAGCAAAGTGTCATTTCTTCAGTGTTGTCACATGGAAAGATATTATAAAATATTTACAAAAATGTGAGGGGTGTACTCACTTCTGTATATGTGGTATATGCGGTAGTATAGTATAGAGTCGTATGCAAAAGTTTAGGAACCCCTGACAATTTCCATGATTTTCATTCATAAATATTTGGATCAGAAATTTCATTTTGATCTTTCAAATAACTGAAGGACACAGTAATATTTCAGTAGTGAAATGAGGTTTATCGGATTAACAGAAAATGTGCAATATGCATCAAAATGAAATTAGACAGGTGCATAAATTTGGGCACCCTTGCCATTTTGTTGATTTGAATACCTGTAAATGCTTAGCACTGATTAATTGGAACATACAGTTGGTTTGGTGGCTCATTAAGGCGGCCAATTGCAAGTTGTTGTTCTCTTTGACTCTCCTCTAAAGAGTGGCAACATTGAGGCCTCAAAACAACTCTCAAATGACCTGAAAACAAACATAATGGTTTAAGGTAAGGCTACAAAAAGTTATTGCAGAGATATAAACTGTCAGTGTCCACTGTGAGGAACACAGTGAGGAAGTGGAAGGCCACATAAAATATTGGAGAGGCAAAGGTGAAGAATGGTGAAAATGGTCAAAAACAGCCCACAGACCACCTCCAACGAACAAGGACAAGCCAGCTTCATTTTGGAATAAGGTGCTGTGGAGTGATGAAACAAAGATTGAGTTATTTGGTCATAACAAGGGGCATTATGCATGGTGGCAAAAGAACACAGCATTCTAAGAAAAACACTTGCTACCCACAATAAAATTTGGTGGAGGTTCCATCATGCTGTGGGGCTGCGTGGCCAGTGCCGTTATTGGGAATCTGGTTATGTTGAGGGCCGCATGGATTCCACTCAATATCAGCAGAATCTTGAGAATAATGTTGAGGAATCAGTCACAAAGCTGAAGTTACACCAGGGCTGGATATGTCAACAAGACAACGACCTAAAACACTGCTCAAAATCTATTCTGGCTTTTATGCAGAGGAACAAGTACAATGTTCTGGAATGGCCATCCCAATCCGCAGACCTGAATATCATTGAACATCTGATCTGAACGTGTGATTTGAAGCGGGCTGTCTATGCTCAGCAACCATCAAACCTAACTTATCTGGAGATGTTTTGTAAGGAGGAATGGTCCAAAATACATTTATCCAGAATCCAGACACTCCTTACGGCTATAGGAAGCGTCTAGAGGCTGTTATTTCTGCTAAAGGAGGCTCTACTAAATACTGATGTGATTTTTCTGTCAGGGTGCCCAAATTTATGCACCTGTCTAATTTCGTTTTGATGCATATTGCGCATTTTCTGTTAATCCAGTAAACCTCATTTCACCACTGAAATATTACTGTGTCCTTCAGTTATTTGATAGATCAAAATGAAATTGCTGATCCAAACACCCAAATATTTATAAATGAAAATCCTGGAAATTGTCAGGGGTTCCTAAACTTTTGCATACAACTGTAATATAGTATGACAGTATTTATATCAAATTCAAAATTTATTTGTCACGTACATAGCCATACACAATATGACATGTAGTGAAATGCTTGTACGACTGCCTTCTCATCAGAGAGAATAAAACAGGAGTTAAACAGAGTTAAATAAATTAATAATTGAACAGATTATTACAGTTCAGTTCCCAGTTAGAGCTGAAAATACAGGCAGAGTAAAAAAATTAAAAGATTAAAATCAAGTATATTTGAACAAGAATAAATGGAAATAGTGTATAAGGGAGTGTATAATTTGGGTATTCTTGTTTTTATTTTTAATGCTGTTAAAAACACCAATTCTGGGATTCTTATTGCTGTTGAAAGAAAATCAGAGATCCGTGTAGTCAGGCTGTAAATGTGTGACTGTAAAGCTTCCAGGGTTAAGGTCAATATATGCACAGAAGTGCATCATGATGCAGCAAATGACAAAGTGTGTTTAAACACGTTTAATTTCTTCCTACTAAATTATATTCAAAAACTGTCAGAACTATATGTGTATATAAAGGATTACATGATGCAGGTCACACTGACCCATTTGAACCAGAACACCTGTTTGTATTATTCAAATAGAAATAAAAAAAGAAATAAATGTACATCTGTACTGGCTTTACTGCAGCCAGATATTTTATTTTAACACAACCGAAGTTATCCGCAATCACAGATGTTATAACAACAGTAATTATTCTACAATGGTGTTCTCTCTTGAGATGCTACTGATGATTAATAAAGCTACACTGCGTCAGTAACGACGTGGTCAAGTATCGAATCATCTCTTAAAGACTTCATGTTATCTCATTCATAATGTCCTAAACGTAATCCACCTTATATGCATACTGGTGTTTTTCAGTTGGTGTGGTCATTTGTTGGTGTGATCACTGATGTTTATGGTTTATTAGTGTTGTGAGTGTGTAATATAAGATTAATATAAATCTTAATATTAATATAATCTTAATATAAATGGTAAACATATTTATGTATGTATGTATGTGTGTGTGTGTGTGTTATTGTATATTCTACTTTCTAGAGTCTTGAATTCATGCTAATTCACGATGGTAATTTTTTGACTGAACAAGGCTGCGCTACCTAGTGCCATTGGGCCGAGAGGTAGGGCCTTTCACGGACCTGGCCAACGTAGCGTTGCTCCTGGGCGGGTCCTCCCTAACCGTGCACAGGACAGAGTCGGACACCGGCCCTAAATATTTTTTGGGGGGGGGCAGTAGGCATCGGGGTCCGTGGGCTGCGGAACCAGTCCAGCCACGGACGCCCGAGGCCCCTACAGTACCTCGGTCCGACCCAGACCTGTGCACACCAGTGACCGAACCCGTCCACATGGGTGCCAGACCGGAAAGCTCGGGCGAGGCCCGGGGGAACCGGCTGATCGCCAAGCTGGCGGACACCCCGATGGCATCGGTCCGGGCGGCCGGCATCCCTACGGCACCGGCTGGAGCACCGAAGGCACCTGAAGCGCCCGAACCCGCCGAAGCGCCCGAACCCGCCGAAGTGCCCGAACCCGCCGAAACGCCCGAACCTGCTGAAACGCCGGAGCTTGCTGAAGCACATGAACCTGTTGAGGTTCCCGAACCTGCTGAAACGCCTGAACCTGCTGAAACGCCCGAACCCGCTGAAGCACTTGAACCCGCTGAAGCACATGAACCCGCCAAAGCGCCCGAACCCGCCGAAACGCCCGAACCTGCTGAAACGCCCGAGCTTGCTGAAGCACATGAACCTGTTGAGGTTCCCGAACCTGCTGAAACGCCTGAACCTGCTGAAGCGCCCGAACCCGCCGAAGCGCCCGAACCTGCTGAAACGCCTGAACCTGCTGAAACGCCCGAACCCGCTGAAGCACTTGAACCCGCTGAAGCACATGAACCCGCCAAAGCGCCCGAACCCGCCGAAACGCCCGAACCTGCTGAAACGCCCGAGCTTGCTGAAGCACATGAACCTGTTGAGGTTCCCGAACCTGCTGAAACGCCTGAACCTGCTGAAACGCCCGAACCTGCTGAAGCACTTGAACCCGCTGAAGCACATGAACCCGCCGAAGCGCCCGAACCCGCCGAAGCGCCCGAACCCGCCGAAGCGCCCGAACCTGCTGAAGCGCCCGAACCTGCTGAAGCGCCCGAACCTGCTGAAGCACATGAACCTGCTGAAGAACATGAACCTGTTGAGGCGCCCGAACCTGCCGAAGCGCCTGAACCTGCCGAAGCGCCCGTACCTGCTGAAGCGCTCGAACCTGCTGAAGCGCCCGAACCTGCTGAAGCGCCCGAACCTGCTGAAGCACCCGAACCCGCCGAACCCGCTGAGACACCGGATCCGACCGAACCCGCCGAACCCGCTGAGACCCCAGATCCGACCGGGCCGACCGGGTTGACGGAACCGACCGGGTTGACAGAACCAGCCGGACCGATCGGGTCGACGGAACCGACCGGGTCAACCAAGCCAGCCGGACCGACCGGGTCAACGGAACCAGCCGAACCGACCGGGTCGATGGGTCCGACCGGGTCAACCGAGCCAGCCGGACCGACCGGGTCAACGGAACCGACCGGGTCAACAGAACCAGCCGGGCCAACCGGGTCGACAGAACCAGCCGAACCGAACGGGTCGATGGGTCTGACCGGGTCAACCGAGCCAGCCGGACCGACCGGGTCAACGGAACCGACCGGGTCAACAGAACCAGCCGGGCCTACCAGGTCGACAGAACCAGCCGAACCGACCGGGTCGACGGAACCAGCGAGTATGGTTGCGCCCAAGCCCCGTAGACTCTCTGTCCTGCCTGAAGCGCTTGATACCGAATGGCTCTGCCTATCTGCTTTATCAGTCCCTAGTTTTGTCTCCCTGTCTCTGTCAGTCTCTCCCTCTCCTGTCCATCCTTATAGGTTCAAAGCGCCTCCAGCACCACCCTGGCCGCCAACTCTGCTCTGGTCGCTGGCTCTGCCTGCGGCACCACCCTGGTCTCCAGTCCTGCTCTGGTCGCTGGCTCTGCCTGCGGCACCACCCTGGTCTCCGGTCCTGCTCTGGTCGCTGGCTCTGCCTGCGGCACCACCCTGGTCTCCGGTCCTGCTCTGGTCGCTGGCTCTGCCTGCGGCACCACCCTGGTCTCCGGTCCCGCTCTGGTCGCTGGCTCTGCCGGCTCCGCCCTGGCCCCCTGCTCTGCCGGCTCCGCCCTGGCCCCCTGCTCTGCCGCCTCCGCCCTGGCCCCCTGCTCTGCCGGCTCCGCCCTGGCCCCCTGCTCTGCCGGCTCCGCCCTGGCCTCCGGCTTCGCCGGCTCTGCCCTGGCCTCCGGCTTCGCCGGCTCTGCCCTGGCCTCTGCCGCCACATGGACCTGGCCCGCCTTCCCACCCCTGTTCCGCCTCCGCTCCACCACCCTCCGGTTCTGCGTTGGAGTGTCTGGAATCCACTCCTAGGGGGGGGGCTCTGTAATGAGTCTGTCTGTGTTTCTGTCCTGTTTCTGTCTGCTGTCTTTCCCTGTGGCTAATTGTTTGCTCCGCCCACTATTTGGTTTCCATGGACATTAATTGTACTCATTCATCTCCTCAGGTGTGTTGTCTTTGTCTTTGATTGTCTCTGCTTTGTCATTGGTTCCTGTCAGCTATATATACTCTGTTTGTTCACTTCCCTGGTGTTGGTCATTTTTGTATGTTGGATGTTGGTGTGCCTGTTCCTGTTTCCTGTTAGCCCTGTTTGTTGCCTTGTTCTGTCTGCCTGTCTGTTCAGCTGCTTTCTTGTGTCTTGAATAATTAAACTTTAAAAAATCTGCATTTGGATCCTCACTCGCCTTTGTCCTGCATCGTGACACCATCTTTTTGTACAGAACACTAGAGATAGGAATGCAATTTTCTTTGGACTCCACAAAAGTAATAACAGGCCTGTATGATCTCAGGCTTCACATGCAGCCTCTGGATTTACAGAAAGGTGGCACTATTGAACAGTCTAGGGAGAAACGTATAGCATACAGAATTACTCAGGAAAATGTTTTTTTTTTTTCAGGTTGTGTAGTAAATTTAAAATATTTTACAGCATGCTGAGTATTTCTACAGTATTCGGTGAACCCCTTGAACTATGGCAGCTCTTGACAGTGAAAACAGAGCTCGAATACAGCTTAGTTTAGAATGATCTAAGTTTAGAATTATCTTTGGCATGTTTACTTTGTTGTTAGGGGGCTTTGTGTGAAGGGACCTTCGTCTAACCCCTCCCTTCGTAATTACATTAATTACTGAGTATTGTATTAGTGGTCACACCTTTGTTGAGCATTATCACACTGGTTAGAGATAGGATTTTCTACTTTGACAGGCTTTTGTATAAAAGGTGTGACCTCACCCTAAAGTATCAACCAGAACATTAGGATAATTCAAGAAAGATTGGTATAAATAGTAATTTACAGCATTTGAAATATGTTTCTTATACAGTGCAATGCAGTTCAATTGTAATGTAAACGTTCAATCAGCGTTCAAGGACAAAAGAGATGGTGGGAGCTCAGGGTAATGCAGCGGTAACTCTGTGATGTTAAAATGGTGACCTACTGATCGGAAGGTTGTAATTTCAACTCCCAGTGCTGCCAATCTGCCACTGCTGGGCCTTTTAGCAAGGCCCCTAACCTCAGCTGCTCATGTAAGTTACTCTGGACAAGGGCATTTGCCAAATGGCTTAAATGTACAGGACAGTACACTTTGTGAAAGATGAAGAAAGAGTGCCATTGTATGATATGTTAAAACACATGTTTTTAAATGGACATAAAGAGATAGCATCCACAGTACACTTTAGAATTTATATCTACATCTATATAGCAAGTAATGGTATGCAATAGGAAAATTTATAACACTCTTTGGCATTTGTTAGTTCTGTACTGAATAGCTGAATGTTTCCTTATTGGAACAGGGTCCTTGTTAGAACCTGGTCAGTAAATAAATATAAACCCTAGACAATCTTTTGAATCTGTAAAATAAAATAAAATACAATAAAATAAAAACTGTTACCAGTTCATTTATTTTTGTATGACGATCGGTGTTAAAATCTTTTTTTATTTTTATTTTTTTTAGATTGGAAGAGCAGGAAACTGAAGTGGTCCTTGATTTCCAGCTGATTCAAGAAGACTCCATGTGGTGCATCTACACAGTCAGTGCTGAGAGGGCTGATGTGTTCTTCACCTCAGCAAAGGTACTGAGGGGTGTGTTGGCACTCTCTAGTGGGCTTCAGAAACAGGCTTTTAGCGCTGCTCCACTCTGCAGCCCCCTACTGGTTTATCTAGGTAATTGCGCCTAGTGGTCATTTTGAGGAACTGATGAACTCAGCTAAGAAATACAGTAGATTCTGTAGAGAAAATTCATTCATTTATTTTTGGACATTGAGAAACATGGGGACAGCATGCAAAATCGAAGATCAGACACAGGAGCTGTGACGCAACAATTCCACCTGCTGCACCATCATGCTAATATACTAATTAACATCATTTGGCAGACACCCTTATATTATCTCATTTTTATATGACTGAGCATTAAGGGCCTTTCTCAGGGGCACAACAGTGACAGCTTGGTGGACCTGGGATCGAACTCACGACCTTATACTCGGTAGCCCAACACCTTAACCACTAGGCTACCACATGCCCACGTAACATAAAATGACATGCTGAGCAAAACATCAATAAAGTGTACAAAACGATCCGTATTAGAGCAGCTCGTTATTCAAGACCCTTTCATAATCTCCAAACAGGTGAAGACAAAGTGAAAAAATGTAAAGAAAAAAATACAGGAGAAGGAGAGTAAGATTTGACACAGTTAAAAAATCACTGCAAGAAGTGAACGTATCTGTGTGTCTGTGTGTGATTGGCTGGCTGGGGATTTCTAGGTTAGTGCTCTAGGCTCAGAAAGCTCTGAGACAGTGAAAGACAGAGAGTGTGAGAGAGTGAGATGACAGAGTGTCATGGCTCATATAGGCTACAGAGATCTCTATAATCCATATAAGCCATCCTCAGACAACTAATCCCCAGAACAAGGGTCTATATTACTAGGTAAACAGGAATACTGGGACACCACTTAAAATGAGCCTCTTCCTGCCTGTTATTACAAATGCATGATAATGACTCGGACTAAATGACTCCCTGGTTCCCTCGATCCCTCGCCAAATCTCTCTGGTATGTCCCTTAGGCCAAGTAACGGATGGAGCAGGCACACTAGGAGTAGCATGCCTCATTAGAATAAAAAAAAGAGGGGATTACATGTTAATAGTTTTAGTGCGATAAAAAGCAGACTAATTTAGCAGAGGGGAGAAGGGTCAATTTTCCGAGTTCATACGACGCTGCATTTTTCGTTAATGAGCGAAGTGGAGCCTTTGCACAGGAACATCATCAATCACAGCAGGATGCTGCTGGCATTTGGAGTCAGTATTTCAGTTCTGTCTCTTTCTCTCTTCATCTCCTCATCTGTCTTTCTCTACATGTCGACATCACCCGTGCACTCATTTATCTCAACTAATGAGCTACAAGTCAGGATGTCAGTAACAGTAACAGGAAAATACTGAATACATGGCTATGACTATTTGTTAGGGGTTAAAAACGACCGACTTATTTATTTTATGTATGAAAACACTACTGAAAAATCATGTTCTTAATTAGCGTATTAAAGCTAGTCAGACAATCAGAAAATCTCCAATATTTACTAATTAAATTAACCACCCAATAAGGAAGCTGGAAATTATCATTAGCTGTCTGTGCCATGGTAGTCCAGATTATGTTAGGTATGTAAGTAGCTATCTACAGAACCTCTTGCATGGGAACAACAGTGATGTTATTATGCTCCTGTGTGAGATAATTATCTCACAGTGTGTGTTTATTGCAAGGAAGTTTGGAAGGATTGAAAATGACATTGGGGTCATTCATACCCCTGGAGTAGAGAAGGTTATGGATCTTGATCATGGGCCCAACAGCAACAGCTTGGCAGTGCTGGGGCTTGAACCTTGACCTTCAAGTCAAGAACCCAGGGCCATAACTGCTTAAGCCACCACTGCCCATTGAAGTAGTTACTGAATTAATTAGTGACTAAGACGTTTAAATCCCTTTAGTCCAACCAAACTGTACAAATGGTATAAGAATATAAGCATTTTGTTATATATTGGGCTAAACATTCATGGGTTGAATCCAGACTGCCTGTGTGGAATTTTTTGCATGCTCTTCCCTTGGGTTTCCCTTTGCTTCTTCTACCTCCCAAAGTTGTTCCTGAAGAATAAATGAATGGTGATGATCTATTCATAGCCAAAGCTAATCCTCCAGAGTGAGGACCTTGAAGGGTTCCTCTATAAACAAAAATCAACTAATGGCTTCTCTGAATGCACTTGAACAAGTGAGTGTGTGAATGTGTATGCAGGTTGTGGCCACGGCTCATGAAACTGGGATAAACTACACAACCACCACAAACCTGCCCAAGCTCCTGCTTCTAGTGGCACCAGGGTGTAATGAGAAGAAATATAGCTTATGCATAAAACGTTTGGTCCACAAGGAGGCAGTAGGCACCATGTTTTGAGTAGGCACACACCTTTCAGGCATAGATAGTGTAGCAAGATGTCCAGCAAAAATCCATTTTAAATGAAACATAGTGTAAGATTGAGAACCTGTCAAGTTTACTCATTTTCAGGATTTTTCAAGTTAAAGTTTAGATTCTGGTGAAAGCAGGAATGCATGGCATATGGCATCTAGCTCAAATGCACCTGCATTCTCATTCTCATTCTCTCTCTCTCTCTCTCTCTCCGTCTGTGTGTGTGTGTGTGTGTGTGTGTGTGTGTGTGTGTGTGTGTGTGTGTGTGTGTGTGTGTGTGTGTGTGAGATGAATGTCCCGGCAGGCAGGCTGGAACAGTGAGCGCCCCAGGCCTGATGGAAATGGAGAGATAATATGTTTAGCATCAGATCTTATGGGGAGGAAGAGCTGCATCAGGCCGATTCGATTAGACATTTCCTAAACAATCCCATTGATCAGAGTCATTATCTTAACTCTGATTTATGTTAACCAACAGGAAGCCATTACGTGGATCCGTGGCATGCGCCCAGTGAGATTTGGCACGGACTCATATCCTATTCCTGATGATGAAAAGACTGAGCACATGAACGATGCTATAGGGACAGCTTGATCAACTCACCCCTGTGATGTCAGGTAGACAGAACACAGAATTGTAAAGAAAATCTCAATGAATTACAATCAAGCAACAATGGAGAATTAAATAGATTAATAATAAATATGATTTAAAAAGATTATCATATAAGTGGTACTTTTATGGAAAACTACAAAAAGCATTACATCATTTTTTTTAGAATGTTCATTTCTACAATGTTCTGCGACACATCTTAACCCAAAAGTAAGACCTGTATTGCATAAGCCACGTTCAAGGTAGGTTCTTCTATGGTCTTTATAAGATTAATAAGAATATTTTTTGTATTGTTTGTTAATTAATTATCCTCATAGGTCAAAATGGTGGTGCAATAGGTAGTGATGCCACATCACAGCTCCAGGATCCTCCTAAACTAAGGTTACTATGCTGTGTTTCTGCATGTTTTCCTTTTGTCATTGTGAATTTCCTCCAGGTTCTCCAGTTTCTCTCAAAAACATGTCAGTAGGTGGACTGACTAAAATAAATTACCCATAGCTGTGACTGAGTTTGTGAATGTGTGTATGCAATGAGCCTTGTGATGGACTGATGTCCTGTCCAGGTTCTACTCCCACCCAAGGCTATGTTCACACTTACAGTGATTTTTATCACCTCACGTTGCCAGTCACTGTAATATGAAGTCTCCAGTAGATGCTGACGCTACTGGTTGCCATAGTAAGTACATTTAATAGTGGGTGGTGCAACAAGCAATTAAAATTTTCTTGCCACTCTGCCATTCTGAAAGGAGATTTGGCATTTGTATGTAAAATTCACCAGTGTATGTTTATATCATATAGTATGAGATGAAGGATAAGTAGTGTGTGCTCTTTCCCATGAATCATGTGCACTCTACTATCTTCACTCCCACTGGAGGTCACTGCACCAAGTCGCTCTACAGTATATTTGCATAAAGTCGAATCATGCATAAATATTTGCATAAAATCGAAAAATGTCGAATCACTGAACACATCCACATTCACCGTCACGTCGCTCATGACCCCAGAAGTTACCAGTTCTCACTGAAAATAAATGGCCTCCAACTGCTGTTGTGCACAACTCTTTACACCCAATATTCACAAGACAGGATCCAGCTTAACCTCGACCCTGATTGTGATAAAGCTGTTACTGAGATTGAGTGAGTGATTTCTCTTCACAGTCCGGAAACTGAATAAAATATCTGCTCTTAGAATGATCACCGCCCTCTGTGGCTGTCACGGGCCGTGCAAACAGTAGAAAGAAAAATGGCCAGCAATATTTGATGAGGAGACAATGAGGCATCTATAGCTGCATTTCAGTCACCTGTATGTTTAGAAATCAACACTTCTTACACTAGCGTTCACATTTTAAAGCCTTGCTAGCTATATTGTAGGCGTGGCTAAAGGGGAAACAGTGAAGCAAAGAGCTTCGTTTAATTTGTCATGACATTGAGACATGTACAAGACACAAAACTCCAATTGCAAGTGTGTCAATGTTTTGAGTTATTCCCTATATATTATATTATTCCTGAATGAGTCACAATAATTGCTTAGCTCTGAAGAGGAGTCAGCTCCAATATTCAGATGTTCCGTCCCTTTTTTTTTTAGATGTAAGGGAGCATGTGTTTGAATCTCAATATATGAATTAAATGATGGCATAAAGCTCAGCTCATTTTGAGGCGATCACAGTTATGCACGGATGGATGATGGTTCACTGCCTTACAGTTCTAGGGTCATTGGTTTGCTTTTTGGTTTCTGCCTTTGTGGAGTTTCACAAGTTCTTCCAGCATCTGCATGGGTTTCCTTAAGACTTTCCGATTTCCTCTCACACCCCCCTAAAAATGACAGTAGGTGGATTGGCTAAATGCCCCAGTTGTGAATAAGTGTATGAATATGTGTGTGTACGGTGTGTACGGTGCCCAGCGACGGACCATCCAGGGTGTATTCCAGCCTCGTGACCAGTGTTCACCATGTCCCTTTCTGCTGTAAAGTGGTTACTAAAAACACTCTGCAAATATTTGACATCAAATAATTAGAATTAAAAACAACAAAGTATCTGTAAGTGCAGACATTTTTCGTCCAATGTACAGAAGCGCATTTATTGTAAGATAAAGGGATTTATCAAATGAATAATGTCTGTATATCAGAAATCCATATGTACCGTGGTGACCTTGATTCCCTTTCAAAAGCTACAAAAAAGGGAGGAAAATTGCTTTTGCTTTTCCAATACCTTTTTCAATCTTTTTTGATCTAGCTTCAGGTCTTTTGTGTCGTATTGGATTGGAAATGTTGCTGAAACCTGCCGACCCAGGTTAATGATATTAGCTCTTCTGTGTGCTCCTTGCCTTGTGATGGGAAACACAAACTGCATCAAACATCTAAGACCTCTCAAAAATTCACTAGTTAGAATTGTGTAGCATAATTCATATGTGAGGGGGGGCACGGTGGCTTAGTGGTTAGCACGTTCGCCTCACACCTCCAGGGTTGGTGGTTTGATTCCCTCCTCCGCCTTGTGTGTGTGGAGTTTGCATGTTCTCCCCGTGCCTCGGGGGTTTCCTCTGGGTACTCTGGTTTCCTGCCCCGGTCCAAAGACATGCATGGTAGGTTGATTGGCATTTCTGGAAAAATTGTCCGGAGAGCGTGAGTGAATGAGAGTGTGTGTGTGCCCTGCTGGGTTGGTACTTTGTCCAGGGTGTATCCTGCCTTGATGCCCAATGATGCCTGAGATAGGCACAGGCTCCCCGTGACCCGAGGTAGTTCGGATAAGCGGTGGAAAATGAATGAATCCATATGTGATAGGCTCTCAGCTTAATTTTGCTTGAGGCTGATGTGTTTCTAGGTTCACAAGGTTCACGAGCAGCTGCTGACTAGAGCTTCACTTCTGTCGAAGATACATGAAAGAGAGAAATCTCTTTTAATTTAGGAAACGTTTGAGGCTTTCAGAACTATGTATACATGATAGACAATGCTGACATTTCAGCATGTCAAGGGTTTTCCCAGGCCACCACACATGTATTCAGACAAACCTCTGTGTTATGATATGTTATTGTAGAGTACTGTGAAAAGTGGCATGTTTTAGTGCAGTAAAAGAAAATCCTGGGGTGAGGGAAAAGTGTGTGGGCGTAAAGATGTCCATTCATGCTGGAAGCTCTGGGGTCAGTTGGTCTGTGAGACTTCACATTTTGTGTGTGTGTGTGTGGGTGAGTGAGTGTGTGTGTGTTTGTGTGTGTTGGTTGAGTCACAAACTCATTACTCACTGTGGCCAGCTTTAAGGGCTGACATGTCTGGGATTAGTGATGTGCACAGGAAATGCAGCCTGGAGGAGCCTTTGTTGTCCCAAAGCAAGTACTGTAGGCAGGCTGAATCATGCTTAACTGCAGAGGAATCCCCTCACACACACACACACACACACACACACACACACACACACACACACACACACACACACACACACACACACACACACACACACACACACACACACACACACACACACACGCGCACACACACACACACACACACACACACACACACACACACACACACACACACACACACACACACACACACACAAAACACAGTTAGTATACACCTTATATTCCACTGAATATCAGCAGTGCCTTAGTCAGACGCACATGTGGGTCTGTCTACATCCTGTGATTCTTAAAATCTAGGCCCACTTACTCTCTCTCTCTCATACACACACACACACACACACACACACAAAGAGACATGCACATACCCACGCACACATACTCACATTTTTACCTTACTAATATAATAATGTCAATATGTACAGTATATATTAATTATTTAACTATTATTATCACTACACCTAAACCTGACCCTATAATCACACCCTCTGTATACACACACACACACACACACACACACACACACACACATACACTAATCTAGATAACACAAAACACATGGAATTCCATAATATTGTGACTACAAATACAGCAAAAGCAAAATGCAGTCTTTTGGATTTTGATCAGTAGCATCAGTTCTGCTTTTAAGGATAATGTTAGCAACCAGATGATGATAAGTAACACTAGCAATATTCCTTCAAAAGACAATACATGACTGCACAATGTCACAATGCCTAATCATTATGTATCAGTAAATAATCAGATTTCTCTGTAATATATTATATTATATATTTTTTCTCCTAGCTGTAGATAATAATATTAGTGATGTGTAATGGCATGTGTAGCCTTTCGCAGCTCCTGATTTCCTCTGGGTTCAGTGCTGAGCTTGGGTTACTATCTGTGTGGAGTCTCACAGTCTCACAGCAGATTTCCTCTAGGTTCTCCAGTTTCCTCCCAGCTTGCTTCTAAGTGTTAATAAGCATGTAATCCTGTTATCCCTGGAAATCCCAGTGTCTCCAGGATTTACAGCAGATGAACGAATGAATTCTACAGATCATGTGAGGTTATAAATCTGATTCATGAACAACTGCCTGCTGCAGGTTCACTAAACACATGAAACGTCCACCGGGAATCATACTAAGCAAAAATAAAATCCATAAATAAATTCAAATTCAAATTTTCTGTCACATACACAATCATTTACAGTATGACGTGTAGTGAAAAGTTTTTTTTTTACGATCGTCCTTGATATAAAACCTAACTCATTTCAGTAATATAAAACATGAAACTACAATAAAGTAAGGATTAAACATAAGACACAAAGTCGATACAATTTAAAGAAGAATCTATCAAAATAAGAAACGATGCTCATCTTGATACACGGATATCGTGGCTGGAGAAAGAGCACACGCTTTTTTTGTTCAGTCTGATTTCCTGACACCCTTAAAGATGCCGGTCTGACATCAAAAGCTCAAACCACACAGCATGCAGTTCTGCCGTTTCTCATCAGTACAATCTATTACAATCTAACCAGGCTTGTATCTTAAAAGGTTCTCAAGAGAAGTAAAGCATTTCAAGTGTTCGTGGGAAGAGGGACAGTGATGGCACTCTGAAATCCTTTCAACTGACTATCGTATTTTATCCTTAACACATCATTTGGGTGTTCAGGCAGATTTATAACCCATTAAACCTCAACATTTTGTATGCACTAATACATTCTTGCCACTAACTGCTGGATTGTATCAGTTTGTAACTGCGGGATGAAATTAAACTGCTGAAGTGTGACTAGAAGAAAATGTCTGTGCATTTGACCTGCATGTTCATTCTGAGACATATTCATCCACCAGATTTAGTCACTGCTATACTCTTATGCCCCATAGATGGCAATATTGTAAAAGTGAGTGAAATCTTATTCACACATATGCACATCTGCACAAGAGAAACTATTTAGCAGATTATACTACTGCGTTCTTCACTTTTGACAGGAGACATAACGCCATTGCTGCATAAATGTTAAACCCTGAATAGACGTTTTTTTTTTCTTTCTTTCTTGTGAATAAAAGGCTGAGTGGGTGAGAGGGAAAGAGAGCAGTGATACCTGATCACAGAAGACAGTTATCAGTTAACTCCTGGTCTCCTGTCTTTCATTTCCCTCCACCATTTTCTAATTACCTGCCTCTTCTCCATGTCACAGGCCTGCTTTCATCTTTGCTAAGGGTCAGGGGTCATGTGTTGTAATCCTGATCTGGATGTATGTTCCTGTCTTCTTTGTGTTAGTGTGTGTGTGTGTGTGTGAGAGAGAGAGAGAGAGAGAGAGAGAGAGAGAGAAGTAGATCTCAAGGCAACTGCCATCTCCCCTTTCAGCCTTGCAGCACTTGAGTCTTTGGCCACTCAGCAAAAATGGCTGACAGAAAAATGTCACCTTGTGGAAAATCTGACAAATCACAATGACTCAGGCAGATTCCCAGGACTATTATTGGGCCGTGATCAAGGCCAGAATGAGCAGGAAAGAGAAATGATTATGACTGAACTGTTTCTATCAAAATCCCTTTATAAGGTTCAGTGTGTCGTTTTTGAGTATGACGAATGTGATATGTTCAAATCCTCCTGCAGTGCTATTGCTCATGTAGGAGCCATTTATTATTTGTTTTGCAGAACTCTTTCTGTGATACCGTTTCCTGTATAAGAGGCTGATCTGAAACTTGCATTTTATGGATCAATAAGAGGTAACCATAACCAAACATCCACTGGTTCCCTTCAGCCTTAATGTAACAGTCTACTCCTTATCTGCTGCATCAAAGATCGCTTGCATGATGAAAGCACCGTCATTTACACCATGATGCATAAACAACTGAGTTCTTGTAGTTACTACAAAGTTTATATAGTCACTTCGATTGAATGACTTCAATCCATCATCACTAGCTTGGTCTATAAATATTGTCAACTTGTGTTCTGTCCAATGTCGATAAAAAAATTACAGCATAGGAAAATATTTTGAATATAATTCAATTACAAAAAACCACATGTATGATTATTAAAAATGATTGTATCATAGCTTAAGCTAACTCCAGAATATACAGTCATTTTCAGCATATACTACTGCCCAGTAAAACTCACATGATAGATGAGAGTCTAGAGATTTTACAACACACACACACTTGGGCAAGAGGCCAGGGTTACCTCGATGCAAAAACATGAAAACACATGTTCAGTGTTAATCAACACAACGGATGGCTGGGGTCAGATACAGTAGCCAAGAGGAAATCCAGCTGAATGGCACAGTCTGATTTCACAACACTGAGCTTTAGGGCTAGGGGTATTTTTAAAAATCCAAGGAAAATTTCCACTCATCCCATTTCCTGTAGTGAAAACATAACCTTTTTTAATACCACTGTTTTTTCTTCTTCTAAATGTAGAGCTCATGGCCTCGTGGCAGAGTGCTTCCCCAGCCTCTATCATCTAATTATTCTTATTTTCTAGATGGAAGAAGAGAGCCAAGGGAAATTTTTAAATGGACCCCTTTTGACACTTGGCCATAACCTCAATAACAGAAGTGAAATGAGTGATACAATTTAGTGAATGAACTGTTTATTGCATTGCTGAAACTGCCTTCACAATAAACCGTGTGTGTTAAAATAAACAAAGCCGATTGTACAACAAGCCTCGATTTCATTACACTGTACAGTCTGATTACATTACTATATTATCACAGGCTAGTTTTGATAATAGTTTGATAATAGTTTACTTCAGCATTAAGGAAAAGGGCATTTTATTAGCATAATAACAAACTTCTGTCAGGGTTGTGCTTGGACATTCACTGCTGGAACTCTAGGGGGCGTTCCGGCAGTGTGTTTTTCATGTGTCGCTTTATGTGTTGTTTGTTTTATGTTCACATGTCTTTGACCCACCCTTTCCTTTCCCGCCTCTGAACACTGTCCCTTATGTGTTACTAATTGTCTCCTCTATTTATCCTGGTCGTGTTGTGTGTCACATCTCGAAATCCTCATCTTCGAGTACTTGTTTGTCTTCGTCCTTGATCGGCTCGGTGCCGCGGGTCTTTGTATTTTGTTTTTGTAGTTTGTGCTATGGATTTGTTTCTTCTTTTGTTATGTAGCTGCTCAGTTTTCCCAGCCTTCCTGTTTCTCCTTGTTTTAGTGAATGAATTATCCACATTTTCACTGACAACTTCAGACCGTATTGTTCATTCATATGGCATGATATTCTGTGACAAAAAAACAACCTGAAAATAGTGTGTTTTTTGCAACATCCTTGCACAGGAGTCAAATTAGGAGACAGCTTGTGGCCCTCAGTATTGATAAAGACCTGAAAAGGTAATCACTTTAATCAACCGAAGTCAAATGTCAGAATCTCAATCAAACCTCTCAGGAAACCCTTTTAAAATGGTGCCATCTTGTTAGAGGTTTGTTGAAAGAGTAGCTGAGTAGAAAAGGAAAGGAGGAAGAAGGATGGTGGTAAATGTTGTGTGTGTGTGTGTGGAGATTAAAATGGAAGATTGATTATTACCATAAAAAAAGACTCAGCTAATGCTTGAAGTATTAATAATTTAGCTTCTTGTCAGAGTTTGTTACTTTGCCAACAGTTTCCCAAGTTGTCTTGTTCACTCAGCTTTATAGAGAGTGTTTAGTATTAAAACAAATGAGAAAAAGCTCAAAAGTTTTAATGATAATAAAAATAGCACAACTTGTTGCTATCACACTCAGCAGTATAGCTTAAGGAAATCACTAGCGATCAAAGAGTTATAATAGCACTAGGAGTGGTATTAATTTTAGACATTTTATGTGACTCAAATTTATACTATAACACAATATGCTCACTGGTCACTTTAATAGAAACACAAGTAGCCGTGTTATCGCATAAATGCAATATTTCAATAAACTGGAAGTAGCACAAGGCATAAAATTATTAGGATACAGTTTAAGATTTTCATTTAAGGTTCACATCAAACATCAGAATAAGGAAAAGTGTGATCTCAGTGACTTTGGTTATAGAGTGGTGTTTTGATAATGATGATCATCTGGGGATTTCATGAACATAGTCTGTAGAATTTACAGAGAATGTTGTGAACAGTTATACAGGCAATAAACTCTTTAACTGCCCGGTTTTATTTAATCTGTGTCCATTGTTGTGTCTTATTCGTGCTTTTTTCTGACAGAAGTAGAACCCAATGTGTTCTTCAGTTGTTGTAGTAACTCATCCACTTTAAGGTTCAATGTGTTTTGTTCACTATGCTTATAAAGAATGATAATATGAGTTACTATAGGCTTCCTGTCAGACCAGACCGTTCCTCTGACATCTCTCAGAAACGTGTTTCTGTCTGCAGACTGGATGTTTTTTATTTTGTACATTCTATGTAAATTCATCAGTTCCAGCAATGAAAACTGCAGGAGATCAGCAGTTTCTTAAAGTACTGCAAGCAGCCCATCTGGCACCAACACTAATACCACAGTGAAAGTTAGCGACATCACATTCCCCTCCATTCTTATGTTCATGAGTGTATATGAACTGAAGTTCTAGATCTGTATCTTCATGGTTTTATGCATTGCACTTTCAACACTACTGACATTTATTACTATTATTGATACTAAAATTCAAACATAATAGAAATGAAAAATCTGTCAGGAGCCACAAGCATTTTTATTGCTCCTTGTCTCAAAAAAGTGCCAGAATGATCCTTTTTATTGCAGACTATATCTCGCTTTGAAGCCATAATTCATGATGTGGACCCTGGAGACTTGTCACTACCACTTTTTGTGAAGTGGTGCTGCTGAAACTCTTATATAAGAGGTTATGGCGGAAACAGTTTCTAGAAATATTAGTTTTGCCCTTTTCATGCTGAGGGTGTTGTTTGTAATAAAACAGCTCCTCTGTGATAAAAACCCTTACGTTCAGACGACAATAAATTAGCAGCATAAGCAAGGTTTCTCTTCCTGCATCTCATACTTGTGACATACAGTATACAGCAAGATGTTCTCATAAATCTATTTGCTGGAATGTACAATCATGATGCTGTGTAACGGCCAGTTTAATCATTTCATCACACTGTTGATGCAACTAAAATTTCAAAGAATTTTAACTCGTCCATCGTTAAGGGAGTGCTAGAGTTGTTTTCAAAAAGCTGTGAATTTTTTTTTAAAGGAAAAGGCTTGAAAGGCATGAAAAGGCTTCAGAAGCACTCTCAGTACTGGTTTCTAATTGATCACATGCATCATCATTATTTTATGCCACATGCAGGTTTTAAAAGAACATGTTGCCCCTGCTCTGAAAAATATGGTGCTCAAAAATAAGACTTCTTATTTAACACGTGGAGGTGTTAACAGTCAATCAGACTGTAAGTGACGATGTTATGTAGTATAGAGTGTACAATATATTCATATAATATATGGTCCAGGGGCAGAGAATGCAAGGCTGAAGCTGAGTTTAAAGTCTAATTGCAGCTGTCTTTTTTTTTTTTTTTACTCTCGTTGCCATGGCCTGGGTTTAATTTCCGGGCCAAGGGCTAATCCAGCCAATGATAAGCTACCTCTCAGGATGGGCATCCAGTGTAAAGACCATGTGATCTGCTCTGGCAACCCAGACCATGTGACCATGTGATCTGCTCTGGCGACCCCGAACAGGGAGAGACTCGTCACATAGTATTAGATGATCCCAATAAAAATCCTGGCTGAATTCTAAAACAGACTACTCGATGACGTAGTTTCCATGACAGATATTATGATGAAAATCCTCTAATGATAGACTGTGATTAAAGAAAATTACTACATTCTGCTTCCATCGTCATTTAGCGTAATTCGGGCTTGTGCAGAAAAAACACGGCTGAATAAACATTCCTCAAAGTTACACTATTGCCGCTACTGTATTTGTAGCTGTCATACGAGTTTCATGTCATCTCATGCCATCTTACTTGTGGTGGCTTTTAGCTTCAAAAGATTCTACCACTGTCAGAATTTGCTTGTCAAATGCCTTTGCTTGTGAAATGGCACTAAATCTGTAATGTATTTCTCCTCTCGGTGTGAGATGGGGCTCAGGCTACAATCCTGTTCCTATGTCATGTTTTGAGTTTGTTTAAGATTCTCTAACTCAACCCCTGTTCTGGGATCAGTCATTTCTTCTATTGTGTTCGCCTGCTTCGTGTTTGGTTACTGATTAATCTCGCTGATATTTTTCTATGCTAATATGCTTTGGTTTCCTGTATTGCTAGATACTTCCTGGTTTTGACCCTTGCCTGTCTTTTCATGTCTGATTATTCTGATCTGATTCTGTTTACCTGTTTTTGACCCATGTGACAGATGATAGATTTGGTCTAATAAAGATAACTGAGCTTTCGCACTTTGAGCTTTCACAATTCCATGCATCCTTTCTTTAACTTACGCAATCTGTCATGGGAATTATTTTTTGATGTGTGATCATTTTTTTCTTTCTTTTTTTTTCAGCAGTAAAATGAGGCTTTAAATGGTACACTGTGAACCTGGCTTAATTCCAGATTCACTTGAATTTTTTAGTATAGATTTACATCTAAACAATGCACATAAGTTACTTTGTTGTAAAAGCAATTTCCATTTCAAATGAGTTACCTGCTGCTCCCATGACACCCAGCCCTAACAGCAAAGAAAAATAGGGAGATGAGACAAACCTTTTTCTCTTTGCAAACTACAACGCCATGATCCAGCCAAACATCTACAGCCCAGTACAGCATTCTGTTCTCTTTCATGGCCTCTGATTGCACACTTTTGCCATGACTTATTATTATGCTGTGAAGTTAAAGAAATAAATGACATAAAGACAAATTATAGGAGTCAAGTCCAACACTTTCCATTAACCATCTGAGTAACAAGCCAGGTTTTGAAGTGGGTTGGGGATGTGTTCTGATCTGTCAAGAAGACATTTGTAATACCACGATCTCCTCAAATTTCTCAGCACTCCCTGTTCCATTAGACTAAACCCCACAGAAGTCGTCAGCGCCAGGATTGCTCACAACTGAAGCCACCTAAATTCTCTCCCTTCCAAATAGCCTTATTAATCATCACTGGCTTAGCCAAATATTACACTCTTTGTGTATCACATGTTCTCAGAGTCTGTTTAGACGACGGACACTTTGTTTAAAAAGAATATACTTATTGATGATTAATGTTTGTTGTGCCGATTATAACCAGAGAGCTGTGCAGTTTTTATCAGATTTTCATCACAGATACAGATATGAGATGAGATTTGGCTGTGCTTGGAAAGTTTGGTGCAAAATGCGTGGTTGAGTGTAGGTGGAGAGAGAGAGAGAGAGAGAGAGAGAGAGAGAGAGAGAGAGAGGAGAGGAGAGGAGACGTTAACGTGACAGGCATAGAAAAGGAGCTTTCTCTGAAACAAATAACACCCACATCACACCCATTCTCTGAACTTCACAGAAATGCAGACATAGCATAGATTAAAGCAAACGACAAAAGATATGCATTTTATCTACTTATTTTCTTATAAACCGTTTTATTAAGTAATTGCTTTTAATTAATAGCTTTAAAAATATGCAGATCTCTGTAAAGGTCTATGATTCTATGATTTCATGGTTTATATTCTGTGATCTGACACCGATTCCATGTTTCTGTCTCAAGACAGTGTGCAGTATTTCTCCAGACTATGGTTCTAACCATCCAAACTTTTCCATGCCACAGACCGCCCCCAGTGTCTGACCCCCTTCCTTTTGGCCTTACGGAACAATGCATCATTCAGCGTGAGCACGCTAGCTTCGTCTGGCCAGCGCAACATTGTTCCTCTGGAAAATCCAGAAAGTGCACATATTACTAGGAGATTTAAAAAATGGTAGCTTTTTATTTTTAGCATTTTTAGCCCCTCCATATATCTGGAGGTGCTGATGTGGCACCTGTACATGTTCCAGAGGAGGAACATTGAACATCTGTTTCCGGATACACTTTTCCAGACACTACTACTAATAGCACCAATACTTTCCTGGATATTCCATTTTCCAATGTCTTTCCTATGGCACCTCTTACATCAGCCTAAAGAACGGACAACTCATACAACATTTAAGCAATGACTTGATTAACCACACCAGATCCTATTCATCCTATTCCTACAGTCAGTGTAGCCAGGAATTAATTTCGGGGGGAATATATGTTCAATTAAATCACTACATGATCTGTACAAATAAATTGAAGCATGCACTGTGCATGTGTATTTCAAGTCAATGCCAGACGGTAGCAGAAGCATGATCTACCATCAACCAGTCCTGCCATATTAATAATGTTAACAGGCCTGTGAAAGAAAATCCTGACAGTTCTGTCTGTTCCAATGAAAATTATTAAAGTAATATGCTAGTCATAGTGGAAAATTACATCTTACTTCTTTCTCTCTTGCTGCGGTAGACCTTCAGTATTTCATTGGCTGTCACTTTGATATTTCTTGGCTCAGAGTCTAGAGAACTGGCTAGTAGATTTCAACCAATAATGGAAAAAAGCATGATGCTGATTGGTTGGTCTTGTTTCTTACTATAGCCGCTGGTAGACAATTAAATGTCATCCAACAAAGCAAGGGACGTCTCCATCAGTGTGTTATATCTGGTGTGCATAAATACACACTTTCTACAAACTGTTGTAGAAAAGACGTTATTTACTTTTACATGATTTATTGTTTTGTGTCACCCAAATGAGGATGAGGTTCCCTTCTGAGTCTGGTTCCTTGGCACCATCAGGCTTGCTCATTAGGGAAAATTGTTAGATATGAAGAGTAACATTAATATTATCCTTTGACATTTTTATGATGTTTCTATGCTTCTGTAAAGCTGCTTTGAGACAATGTCTACTGTTACAAGTGCTATGCAAATAAATTGAATTGAGTTGAATTGAATTTATGAACATAGCCATAGCACAGAAAATAGATAAATAGATAGATAGATAGATAGATAGATAGATAGATAGATAGATAGATAGATAGATAGATAGATAGATAGATAGATAGGAACATAGCAGCAAAATGTTCTTTAACATCTACCAGAAGTGCAAATAATAGAAAAATGTGCAAAGAAACAAGTGCAGATAAATATGTAAATATATATATCTAAACCTATATAATTATATATGTCTGCGCAAATGTGTACATTATGTAGATTGTATGTTAACGATAACCAAGAAATATACAGTATATGTACAGATAATATACATAAATAGAAGAAAACTGGGTTAAGCAATGAATTTACAGTTATATTCATTTACACTTGGTAGAAATGATGTAACATTATGTACAAGGTGGAGCAGAACTGTGAGGTGATTAGAGACAGTGAAGTTTTAGTAAGACATCAGGGTCCTAGCGGTGTAGAGTAGAGTTCAGTAGGTACTGTAGGTGTCGTAGAATATATCATAAGTTTCATGATTCTAGATACTGTACGGAAAGTTTAGTAGTTTTATAGTCTTAAGATTTAGTAGTTGTTAATTAAGCTTTTCCTGACTTATTGAATGCAATACAATATCTTACTCATTAGAATTGCTGAGATCAGGTTGGTAATGCCAGTTGAGAAGAAATTTGCTTTGCCCCATATTTGCTAACGGGGACTCTAAAGCCAAGTGGACTGTAAAAATGATGTAACATTATGTACAGGGTGGAGCAGAACTGTGAGGTGATTACAGACAGTGACGTTTTAGTGAAACATCAGGGTCCTAGCAGTGTAGAGTTCAGTAGGTACTGTAGTTGTTTTATATAACATTAACCACCCAAAAATAAGCAATGGGAATGTGCAAAATCTGAAATCCCGCCCAAACGAAAGCTTTACATGTACTCTTTGTTCATAATGCTGTTGCTTGAGGCATGTGGGACATTTTGTTTAGACATCAAACGTCTGTGTACATTTGGTGAAAAAAGCATATAGTTTGTTACTTGCTCTAAGGTTTTGTATGTATAGATCTGTTTTGTTCATCACCTTTGTTGGTGTTGAATAGAACAGCAAATGCTGGGAACTTCTGGTAGGTTGAGTCCAGTGTGTATTCATGTATTCAGTAGCATTCATGTGAGTAAACAGTGCAGGGATTCTAGCTTCATATTCAAATGTTATTTGTCATGTACATAACCATTCCATGACATAAAGGTATAATAAAAAATAATGTAAAAATGTAAATAGAATTATTTGTACAAGGAAAAAAAATACTTACAGAAGGAAATAAGCTTGAGGAAGTGTTTAGAAATTATATAAGCTGATCTAAGGCTGTAGATATGTTTTTGTGATGGGAAACATATTTTATGTTTATGTACCATTAAAAATATTAAAGGAAAAGTCTGAACACATTTGGCATTACCTTCTTCTATCTTTCCCTAGTAAAAAATTCTTCATTCCCTGTACACTGATCTGAGTGTCCTTACAGTCTAAACCTCTTTAAAGGCTACAATAAAAGTACTTGTTGCCTACCGAAACACATTCATTTACTAGAAGTGACACTATGAGGGGAAAAATGCCACTGTTGCTGTTGATGACCTTCCTCAGCTAATTGAGAACACAATCACTGGTGTTTCAAATCAAGGCATAGAAAAAGGGACTGAAACCTTACTAGCCTTGAGACCCTCTTTCATCTTATACACAGCTTTTCTAAATCAACCCTTCCTCATAAAGTATGAGTTAACTTAGCAATGCTGATGTGAGGTTGCTGTGGGACTTTCATGTCGCCAATCCATGGCTGAATTTAGTTCAAAGCTTGTTCTTCTGCCTTCTTTGTTGAGGAACTTACTTCTACATAATGAAAACCAGGACCCTGCCACCCCCCATTTCAGCTTCACTCAGTTACATGCCTTTGTAGTTCAACCCAGATTGATCTTGTTTTTTTGTTTTGTTTGTTTTTTCAATAAAATTGACTTAATTATCACAGGATCAATTCATTTGTAGTATACGGTACATTAGCAAAGCCAAGTAAAGCATAGTAAAATCATAGTTTCACCCGTTTATATTGCAAACTATGTGGTTGTTTGTTTTCATGTCAGGAAACGTGTCTCATATGTGCAAGTAAACAACTGTAAATTACCTGCATCAATTTCTTATAAAATGTACAGTTATATTTTTCACGTCTTTATTGTGAACAATGAGTAATTAATGATAGTCCAGGCTAGAAAAATGACGTAAATCCTTCTACTTAATTACTAGTAGACCAGCAATAATCTGCAACAACCAACATTTCCTATCATCTGAATGTTCTATCTTTCCTCCAGAAAATTCCTTTATTGATCCAACATTCATTTATCTTTACGTGCTGGGCCACTAATTTGACATCCTGTACAACTGCATGATTTTGAATTTGTTGTTTCTTTGGTGATGTGAAGCCTTCCAAACCCTGAGGCAATAAGGCAACTCCACACAGCTCCAGCTCTCTCCATCATGCTTCACAGATAGAAGGACGTCAATCGAAGCGCTTCCAAGCTTTTTCTTCCAGCTGTATTCACCCCAGTACATGCTCTTTAGATGCCTACAGGGGGCATTTCATTGACAGGAATTTGATCTGTTGAAATAAATGCCAGAGTTTGGTGTTAATGCTGTTATGCTGTTTTGTTAAGTAGCTGTAATAAAAGCTTATACATTTTATATTTATCCAACGATTTATACAAGAATTAGCAAAGGGCTCTTGTTACCATTGTTACCATCTCACAGATGTACTGACTCTCTGTGGGGACTGTACAACCGTTCAAGAACAGAGTATTATATTCTGCCAGATTTAAACCGTAATTTGGAGGGTGGGGACAAGCAAGTGTCGAGTTTCACAACAAAGTCAGAGGCCATGTTTGGGAATGCCGGAAAAAAACGCTGCTTCCTTTTAAGGCTGACAAAGACACACGACCGACACCAAACCACCCTCCTCCTCCTCTTCACAAGACTCTTTTTGCCTGAGAGCTCACATTCCTCTGGCTTCTGATTCAGAAAGGATTAAATACAAAACCAATGAGGCAAGTGTCTGCAGTCTGTTTATCCTTTGAGTATCAGTACCAGTTCCTCTGGCCCCAAGCACAGAACGTACCAAAGTTTAAGGCATAGTTAAAGGCCTTGACTAGTATAAGACCCGACTACTCTTAACACTTTATTCAGATAAGTGAATCTGAAACTTATTAAAGAAACACAGGGAATAAGGCAACAAATTATAGGGGCAACATTGCATAGCCAGTCCACACTCTGGTATATTCTTTTTTACTGGATGAAGCCTATATGGTCAAAATGTAAAACACAGACAGTAAGACAAGCTCAGGATGGAATCAGGTATACTTTAGGTGGAAGGTTTGAAGGTTACTCACTGAGGTTACTAAACAAGAATTGGCATTGCTTCTGCTATTCATTTTTCACAGGGTCTTTAACAGTCCTCTTATGTCATGTCTATCTCTCCCTCTGGGTGATTTATACAGGTTATATGTGAGCTATGATATTTAAACGAGCACCTTTACAACCTTAGGCTTTGTACTTGTGACAGAATACTGATTCACTAAGGCATTTTTCACTAACTTATAAATTAATGCCTGCTTATCATCACTGCGAAAGATTACTGCACTGACAAGCTCTGAAGGATAAAGGTGCAAAGGAGAAAGAGAGAGCGAAAGAGAGAGCGAAAGAGAGAGAGAGCATATGAAATCTGTGTGTGTTTCTGTGTGTAAACGCTTGCCTCAAAACCAGCTGCAGCTCAGATTAACTGTGGTGTGGCTTTTCTGTTTGGCTGGATTGTTTCTCATCTTCAGCAGCTTCCTCTCTGAAAACTCCTAAGCATTATCAGAGTGCCACACACTTTTCCGAACTCTTTATATAGCCCTGTTGCCATGGCCATCGCTCTGGATACGTAATAGAGGGAAGAAGAGTGAGCGAGGGCAGTATAAGAAAGAGTGTGTGAGTGCAAGCATCTGAGAGAGAAAAAACATTCCCTCATGCCTTTATCTAACATTAAAAAGCCATGTTCATTACAGTGCATGCTTTAGAGCACATGCAAATAGATTGCTTTAGAGGGAAGCAAGTTGTACCATGACTGCTGATTGTGGCCTCAGGAAACTCTATTGTCATGGTGAATACAGCAGGGTAGTGGTCAGACTCCCCTCGCCGGGCCTGTAGGCTGTATTGCCGGATATTTGTGTTTGTTTGCTGGGCTTTTGTTTACTCAGCAGTACCCGCACATACATGCCTACCATAGCGTGGGAGCCTTCCTGTACCACATTAAAAGTCGAAATGCTTTAGGACGGAAAAAGAAAAATGTAGATCCAACCTACGTCTACTCGTAAGGATTTGAAATTGAACGGTTGGTTAAGATGTCTGGGAAGCTGGGTAGAGACAGAGCATAGAGCTTAGTGTAGTGCTTAGTGTACAGGCTAGGGTGATGGATGAATTGGACGCCTTCCAGATGTTTGATAGAACGCTGAATGGTAGTATTATCCACTTCTCAACCCAGTGCTATTCTCTGTAGAGTTTTACCCCTGTCAAACACTAATTCACTAAACACATCAAGTCATGCTACACACCTCATATTCTTAAAACTCAACTTGTGTTTCTTTCCTTTCAAATCATTAATACATCCTTTTAAGAATGTGTGAAAAATTAATTGCAACACGGATCTTTTTTTTTTTTAAATTATTTTAGCAATAAAGGTTTCAGTGGAAAATGTTATTACCGAATATTTGATGAGTTTTCTTTAGTCATAACATATTAGCGTATTTCGTGTTCCAATAAAGCAAATGACTTCATCTATTTTACCCCTGTATCAGCGGAATGGAGGTGAGCGTGTGTCACGTTAAAGGGGCTTTTTACAAAACATTTTCATATTAATAAAATTTGCATTTCTTAATGAGGGTAAAAGTGTGACTGCTTCTGTACTTTTTTCCACTGAGTCTAAATAGTTTTTCGGTTATAACTGATGGGTGAAGCTTTTTACAGTTCATAACAAATTCAGTAAGTCTTATTCATATAAAAAACGACAGAATAGATACGAATCCAACCGAGTTTTGTGTAAATTTACCTTTACATTTTTGTCACACTGTAATATTTTTTGAATTCTCAGGCTCTGAGAAACTTTTTTTATCAGTATTTCCACAGAACTTGTGGTTTAACCCCCCCGACTTGACTGATGCCTATCTGCCTCTGTCATGTTATGTAAGAAATGTTTTTAAAAGCTTGTCAGATTATTATTATTATTATTGTTATTGTTGTTGTTGTTGTTGTTATTAAACAATATTGCTGTTTTTGTTGATTTTATACAAATACTTGCTAATAAATTAAAATTTATTCATTTATTTATTCATTTATAATTAAATTGTAATAACCAAAACTGTTCACTCACCAAGGGTTCTTTCTCATTATAGTGTATTGTTTCCATTTTGTTCTTTGATTAGCCTTTAGTAAGCGTTAACTGATGTAATTAGTTGCCTTCATGGATGATTTTAACATATAATTGTTATTTATGTGTCACCTCGCTTCCAAAACCATGATGGGCTCATTTCCATGATGACCAATCGGTAAACAGTAATCATAGCACCCTCGTGTTTTCGGTCACATGTGCTCATGCATCATGGATAAAAATGTTAAAAAGAGAGAGCTGACTTTGCCATCTAGAACTGGTAAGCAAATGTAATGGTGTAGAACAAGATGCTTCAAAAAATACAAGGTGGGCGTTTTTTCAGTTTATGAAACTTGTCGGCCCCCCGCTCACAAAATCCAACCCTGTGGGGTTATTTTTAATTCTAAAAGACACCAGAGTGCTACATATGTGCAGAGCAAAGCACAGCATGAGCAGACTGTAAGTTAGATGATTGTCTTTGAAGCGGTTTGGGTAATTAAGCAGACTTTTTTCACTGATATCAGTATTCATGCTGTTATATGTAGATGAAAGGCCATGATGTACTTTTGCAGAAACTTTTCTGAGTAAAATGTTTGTCAGAAGTCTGAGAACATACTGTGATAAGGACCCCAGTCCTCTTTCTGCATCACTATTAAAGTTTCAGTCACTCATAGCATCATTGCTATGCTGTTGGCCTTAGATCGATTATCTTATTAAAGACCACTGTAGTAAGTCTGTTGTTGTCACTGTACATTCTGGTACTTTTCCCCTCCCTGTTCTCTTGTTGGCTCAACCCTTCTGTCCTGCAGGTTTAATTACACCTTGCTATTTGTTTTCTGGAGTTATTTTTCAAACTCACACTTTCACTCGCTGAGCAAGAACCCTGTCCTGGGTGCGAGGCACTCTGAATGGGACACCTGTCCATTAAAAGGCATCATTCCTGCTCAATGTCGGATGGCTCAATGTCGACAGCCTGGAGATACATGAGATTGCTGTGGATAGAACCACTCGGGGACCAAGGCAGTGGCTTTGAGCTGCTGTTTCTGCGGTCGTTTCGTGCTCGGGTTTCCATCATTAAACATTTGATTTCATTGGCAGGAAAGAATTTATGTTCAAAATATATTGTATTTAGAAATTACATTGATGCTCATACTTATAAGTTGCTCAAAAGCTCCTGGTTACACAATCGCACTTGAGTATTTAGTGTGCTGTTACAGAAACAACATTATTGGAATCACATTATTCGGTGTCACCCAGAGTTCAATTTTAAGTCCGGTTCTGCTCAAGGTTTCTTCCTAATATTATCTCAAGGACTTTTTAGCCTTTGGGTTGCTCATTAAGGAGAAATATGAATAACATTTAAAAATTTTCTGTAAAGCTGCTGTCTGATAATGTCCATTGTTGAAAGTTATACAAATAAAGTTATACAAATAAAATTTAATTGAAATTGAAATAAACTGAATGCCCACATATTCACACATTCATTCACAGTTATGGGTAATCTTAGCACGGCCAATCCAGCTACGAGCATGTTAACCAGAGAACTGGATGGAAATCCACACTGACATGAGAGCATGCACAGAAACTGCAGCTCATAATCCACCCACATTATTCAGTAAATATAATCTTTTCACTAGCTACAGGGAAACAAATCGTTAATGAGTAATTAGTGATTAATGAAGTTTGGACCTGCTGATATACAACTCATTAGCAAAACGAATTCTTCTCTAAGACATCGTTTATAGGGAAAGAAAGTGCTGACATGTTGCCGTAAAGTTTCTGTGTATTACCAGAAAACACGTGTCGCTGGGGAGATCTTGAATCATCACAAATACCTTCACATCTTCACCATCACAACAGGAATTCAACATGTCACAGGAATGATGATTTCTAAACTCTGCAAAGCTTCAGCCCCTTGGTTCCCAAACAGGCAAATAGCCTCAAACTTCCTGTCAAATGCTCTAAAAGCACCATTTGCCCCTGTTAAACTTTGAGCTTAGTCACTGCAGCTACACATGACTCATAGAAATGTCAGCGATACTGATCATCACATTTCAGAACACAGCTGAGGCCTCGCGTCTCCACACGATGCAGGGACAGGAAAGGCGGTTTGTCAATTGTTACATTTCAACCAGCTTTTTAAAAAAAAAGAAAAAAGAAAAAAGTGCAACACTAATTACCGTAACTCTTATCCTAACTAGTTAACGGTAACATAGCAGCGTTTACCTTAGAAGTCCTGCAGAAGGAAAAACCACACCAAGAGACCTTTATGCTCTTTATCTGTGTGATTTTCTCTCTTTCTCTCTCCCTTTCTATCTATCTATCTATCTATCTATCTATGAGCCATTACAATATGCTTGACCTCTGCAAGTCAGAAAAAGGGAAGGAATGTCACATGCCACTGGAGAAGAAACATGTGCATTCTGCTGATTCTCTCAGCATTATATAGCAAATCAGCAGTTCTCTCTGACCTCTCTGCCATTTCAGACTCCTTCTTTTGTTTCTTATGGGTTTAATTCCTTAATCATATTTGCAGTTCTGTTAAGTTCTTGTGTATATAACAAAAAACCCAAAGCAAGCCAAGCCTCACACCTTCTCAGTCAAGCTCTCTCTCTCTCTCTCTCTCTCTCTCTCTCTCCCCATTCTTTCTTTGATAAAAGCCATGCACACCCGGAGCACATGGATCCGTTGGTGCGTTTAAATGTGAGGGCAGTAAGCCTGAGTTAGTTTAATAAGATCAGATGACCCACTGGTCAAGTCCTGTGGGGCTTCAGTTCACTGCCAGCATCATGACTGTTAAATGCAAGGCTCACTCTACTGACTGAGGATTCAAGCTGAAATCGCTCATGAATCGATGAGTAACATGGCTTCAAATATTATAAATTGTTCATCAATTCAGAAAGGTTGGAAATGAACCAAACGATCTGCTAACAGTATTTCGAAACAAGCCATGGCTGTGTTCAACATCTCATTTTGGATGAATCAGTGCACTCGTTGCCAGATGTGTTGCACAGCAATAAGACTGATGATATATTGACCCATACACCATCTGAGGTATAAGGGGAACCTCAAAGGTGTGTTTTATTATCTGCAATTGAGTGCATAACTTCAGCAAAATCCTTGCTGAAACCTTTATGGTAAACACAATGTTGCAAAAGGCTTCGTGGCTCCAACCAAATTTAATGGTACACATTTAATTCATGATTGATAGTTCATAGGGAACTGTACTAAGGGAATCGCTCATTCTTTATAGGAAAAGATGAGAATCTTAAGATCCTCGCACAATGATGCATTTGAAGCCTTTCTCTCAAATACACCCTAGTTCATAAAGTATTATCAACTGGCAAATACTAATGGTTTTCACTACAAATACCATTACAAATCATCAACTGTTATCCATTATCAAATCTTTTCCATTATGTGGTGTGTTTTGGGCCATATTCCATTATATAACATGTTTGTTTGTGTAGATCATTAAATCATGATAATCAAACAAAGAAATTATTGTAGAAACATATTAGAATCTCAATACATAATGATGACCTAATGGTCCCTACTGGTGTTCAGTAAATAACAACATGCATCCTTCAAGTTGCCAAATGCATTCTATTGATCCTTAATGATATCCACTAGATACATGGAAGCAATAGCAGGCTCAAAATTAGCAGTCCCACAGGGACATTACAGTTTCTATTAAAACCAATACAATTCCATTCATAATCAATAAAACCATTATAATTTCTATGAGGCGTTCTATTGTTTTATTTTTTAAGTCATGGAGAGAAGGGGATGTGGTTGGTAAAATAATATACAGTGTTAAAGAACAATTATGTGTTTGATCCTCCTTGTGTAACCATATTTTCATGCAAGAAAGTTTCAGATGACCATTGACACATGTTCATGACACAGAGTCATGATTTTGGCTCAAGAGATGAGCAAAAAAGCAACAGGACACCGAATGTCATTTTTAACTAAAATTTTCTTAATTCTATTAATAAATAATAAAATTTGGTATGATGTAAAGAAACGACTTTCCAAACAACTTCATTTACTTGCCCAGGACATCCCATTTAGTGCTTGATGCACAAAAATAATAAAATTAAGTAACAAAAAGACAAATATGTGAATTCTCCTCCTGTCAGATCTTGTGAGATCTCATTAAATATATAGAACATTACAAAGGTATAAGAAGATTAGCAGAATATAGTAGATTGCTGGTACCTTTGGGGGTATGTATGTTGAGTTAACTTGCTTGGCTAATGAGACAATGGGCTAATGCTTGGCTAATGGGCCACAACAAATACAGGACAAAACCTAGAGCTTGGACTTTTCTACATGACACTGCTGAAAACCTCAGCAGATTTCTTTTTCACAGATCATAATGCATTATTGCATTAATTGCACACTGTGCAGCTACACATCTCCATTTGCATGTACAGATCATTCTATTTCTGTTTTTATAAAACTTGCATTTTATAGTTCTACTTTTTATGACACAAGACACTAAAACATGCATGTCATACTGTGTAAGGCTGAATATGGGACAAAATTTTAATTTGCAATTATTATTATTATTATTATTATTATTATGGGGGCACGGTGGCTTAGTGGTTAGCACGTTCGCCTCACACCTCCAGGGTCGGGGTTCGATTCCAGCCTCCACCTTGTGTGTGTGGAGTTTGCATGTTCTCCCCGTGCCTTGGGGGTTTCCTCCGGGTACTCCGGTTTCCTCCCCCGGTCCAAAGACATGCATGGTAGGTTGATTGGCATCTCTGGAAAATTGTCCCTAGTGTGTGATTGCATGAGTGAATGAGAGTGTGTGCCCTGTTTGTGCCCTGCGATGGGTTGGCACTCCGTCCAGGGTGTATCCTGCCTTGATGCCCGATGACGCCTGAGATAGGCACAGGCTCCCCGTGACCCGAGGTAGTTCGGATAAGCGGTAGAAGATGAATGAATGAATGAATGAATTATTATTATTATCATCAAGCTAGCAAGTAAGACATAAATCAGTCAAGGTTTATCAGTTAATGTGAACCTATGTTAAATCTGACTCATCAGTTATTCAACCTCCCATGTCGTCTGAAGACACTCAACATCATTTGTTTCCACTGGAAACCGATCTACATATACATGCACAACCACCCACAACTGCGCCTCATTAGTCATAATATTCATATTAAGTGTACGTTATTACCTGTCTGCGATAGGCTGAAAAAGAACTTTAATTTCCATAATCCCACCCACCAAGACGAGCTCTTGTCGTAGCCCCGCCCCTTTCTGGTGTTGGGTGGGAGGGAGCTGCGCAGGACGCAGCCCGAGCTCGGCTTTTAAAGCGTACTGATTTGGTAACGCGCTTGTGTTCGCTTAACCTCCCCATCGAGGAAAACAGGATTTAAACTACCTTCTTTTTTATTCTGTTTGGGAAGGATTTCCGGAATAATGCGGTTTACTGACCCGACGTTGGAATAGATGTGTTCGTGTTGTTTTTATCGCCTTTTTCTTTAGTCTCTGGAGACCTCTGTGTTTTCAGGAACTCGGGAAGTCTGCTGTGACATTCCCTGTGTCCTGCTCTGACATTCCCTCTCTCCTGCCGCAGTAAGTCTGGACTTTATGGAGGAACCAGAACACACACTGTACCAGGCAGGAACACTGAATGCTAGTCGTTTAGCTCACAGATGTTATTGAACGCAGCGTCGTGGTTTGTTTTGGTTTTTAAAAGTGTTTGGTGTAAAATACTGAAACAAACAAAACACTAGTTTAACATGAGGCAAAAAAATAATTCTCATATATTCTCACATGTCATGACTGTAAGAAATCCGAAAGGAAGAAAAAGACTGAGTTTTATTGTCAGTTTTGTGTGTTTATATACACACACATATATAATGTGTATAATAACATTTTATACTGTGCACTATTTTAATTGTTACAAGAAGTGGCGTTTAGTTGAAGGTACAAAGTTAGTTAGTTAGTTAGTTAGTGCTGTTTTTCTTGTTTGTTTTTCTTCCTCTGAAGTCAGCTGGTTTAAGTCCCTGAACCGCTGCAGAACAAAAACACTAAACCGTGTTAAAACATCTGGCATGCACTCGATATGTGCTTTTTTTGTGCCCTACTTTTAGACACGTTGTGTTATTATTTCGAGTGTGTGGTTTCGGACTGAGCCTAACGTGTAGCTCGGCCTTTTTATTATGACGAAGCAGCTAGTCGTTTTCCTTTGCGCTCAAAGCTTTTCCTTCTTTTACAGTGAGGAGGACATGGCAACCGCACTCGGTGGCCGGAGTGTGGGCGCGCGCGCCCCGAACCCCAGGAAAGGGCGCATTTTGGGAATAATCGACGCCATTCACGATGCTGTGGGACCCCCGAAACAGGCCGCGGCTGACCGGCGAGCTGTGGAAAAAACATGGAAACTCATGGACAAAGTGGTAAAAGCGTGTGGCTTGTGCTTCCGGCTCCACTCACGATGACGCAAGCCTTTTTATCCCCCCCAACTTAACCCAAAGTAGTTCACCCAGTCGCCAGCTTGAAACCAGTTACCATCCCAGTAGCGCTTTACCACCTCAAACATATTGTAAACCAATCCAAAAAAAAAAAAATTCCGACTTAAGGCAATTTTCCATACTGAAACTAAAAAAAAAAGCTTAAAACGGCAAAATCTGGCAACACGAGCCTCCTTGTGGATGTAGTTTAACAACCTATAAATAAACAAATGCCCTGTTGAAGTAGGATCGTTGCGTAAAGTCTAGAAAACTTGGAATATTTTGGGATTTATATGCAAATTAAAGCAGGTTTTTTTTTGGAAAGCTGTTGATAGACCAAACGAGATCTTTAGAATGAAGATATCCACTGTGGATATGATGAAGGATTTAAGACATGCATTTAGAAAGTAGAAACCTTGCAAGAGCCTGTGACAAAATGGATCTCTTCAGGACACCTCTATACAATACACTCAGAAATAATGATGCCAAACAATTTCCTCTTGTTGCTGAGGTAGAAGCATCCAAATACATCTTTCTCACTAGAAATGTAATCTTCCACCTGCATGTGCTGCACTTTTACTAAAGTACTTAAGGTCCTGTTATATATTTCAAATGATTTTTAAAGGTATATATTGCAGCATCAAAGTTCACCTAATACTGTGCACTCAAAGTTCTGAAGGTATAGTATAAGTACCACTAACTCCTGTAAGGAGAGAGATCGGCGATGCCTCCTTATACAAACTGTCACTATGGACATCCTCCTCATCGCGTTTCAGCTTTTCTTTAGTTACTATAATTACTTATTTAATTACTATATATAAACATACATACATATAGAGGTTGGTACTTCCCTACCGGGGGAAATTGGTTTGCACGACTAGCTGAACTAGAAATATCTAGATCTAGAAATAAATGTGGATGCAGTGGATGCAAAAATGTACACTGTACAAAAATATGCAAAATATATATTTAATTACAAATCCACACAATTTACCGATTCTGTAAACAGATTCAGATTATTATTTTTTATGTATGAATTTGTACTATTTTATTATAAAATTCAATGTACCATTCCTTTTGATATATTTTTTTTTTTTTTACACATTTCCAGAGGAGATATACAGGGAAATACATCTGCAGCATTTGGCAGATAATATGTAACGTTAAACAATTAAATGTGTAATATTAAACCAGGTCGTATAATATTTAACAAAGTTGTTTAACACACAAGTAGCTGAAAGAAAGTATCAAAGGAAAAGTACCTGAAATTGTAGATCATCTGGGTACCTTTGTGATATGCTCGTTTTAATATACTACAGTTTGGGACCCACTAATTCTCATCTTGGGCTTTGTTTAGTACAGAAACTAGACAAACTGGGATGCAGCATATGTTCACGGTTTCAGTTGAAAGATCGTGTTTTTTTTTTATTTATTTTTTTATTTATTTATTTTTTATTTTTTGCGTGCAAACTATTGCTAAATCTCCTGGAATGTGTGCATGCTGAATGTTTTTAGCTTAAGCTTAACCATTTCATGTGTAGCCTGCCTAGCTATTCCCTAGCTTTTGTCACTGAGGTGTTCAGTTAGAAACTGATGTAAATCAAATGCACAAAGTCAGACTGCGCTTTCTTTCTAGGTGAGGCTGTGTCAGAATCCCAGGCTACAGCTGAAAAACAGCCCTCCTTACATTCTGGACATTCTGCCAGACACGTACCAGCACCTGAGGATGATCCTGTGCAAATACGAGGAGAACCAGAAACTCGCACAGCTCAGTGAGAACGACTACTTTAAAGTCTACATCGACAGCCTGATGAAGAAATCGAAAAGGGCAATCCGTCTCTTTAAAGAGGGCAAAGAGAGGATGTACGAGGAGCAGTCCCAGGACAGGTAAGGTCTTGGCTTCACAGCTTTTTTTTGTTTCCCCTTCCTGCCGTGTGAACGTAATCAGGACAAAATTTTACCCATCGGATTTATTTCCTCAGACTTGAATACTGAGTGGTGTGCGTGTGTACGCAGTTTTGTTTGGACAGTCCCATGCACTTTGCACTTCCTCTTTGGCTTCAGTGTTTTGATGCTGACACATACCTGGGTGTTAACATGGTTTTCATATCTAATCCCTGGATGATCTTGTTCCTATTTTGATGGTGCCTCCAGCAGGAAGGAGGTTAAGAAGGGGTCAGATCATGTGACTTATTCTTATTCCATGTGTTAACTGCGGTCTGTTTAAATGCTAGTGTGAAGAACTCCTAATTACCTTCAAAATCCAGGTCTGATAGTTAAAGCAAATCCACATTAAATGAACAAATGAATTTGGTTTTCGTATATAAATACTTTGGGCCAAAGGGCAATTCCTTTTGTCAATTGCTTTCACAGCTCACCCAAAACTGACAAACTGTTTTTGTTACCAAAAAAGGGAAATCTTGTTTCTTGAGTCAATTGACATTTCCAGTATCAGTTGTAAAGAACAGTGTCTTATTTAGAGTTGGTCTTCATTTTGGCCCTGTTTGAAAATGTCCTCAGACGTTGCCAGGAAACACTGGCATTTTTGGTTGTTGGTTCCTTTCCCAGTATTTTCTCTGTGTGGATGCTTGATGAGGATTGTGGAAAAGCTCTTGGCAGAGGTGTTACAATGTGGGTGAATTGACAGCTCTGATCATTCACCCTGACCTCACAGTTTGTGTGTGTGTTTGAGGGAGCTATGATGGAAAAAACAGGCTTGCGGGTGAGTGTGCTTAAAGTGACGATAAGAAAATACAAGTCACTGTGTGCGTGCATGTGTTGGGGTTGAGAAAGAAGAGCATTTGCTAGCCTGAGGTCTCTGGCTGACAGGCTGTCGTGACAAACTGCTGTACTCGGTGTCTGTGACACTCAGCGTGTTCATAGTAGTGGCTTTTGCTGAAGGTCTTTCACTTTTGCTGTATGTGTGTGTTTTAACCCTCCGCCCCGAGTGGAAGATGCAGTCTGCTGCCCTCCAGGCCTCATTGCACAAAGGGAACGCCTCCCACTGGAGACAAAAGAAGACGGGAGGACAGTGAATGCACATGCTCTTTACTGTGTCTGTATTTGAGAAGGAAATTTATAAAGGTAGCGATATGAGCAAAAAGCCGACGGGCCACTGCTACCTTTATCCTCCACATGCAAATATTCGTTCTTTCCTTTTTCCTCCTTCCATGTTGTTAGCTGTCAGCTCTTTGTATCCACGTCTGTCCATCTGGCTTGTAGATAATTCTTCACGAAGCATATTTTGATTTCGGAGACATGCTATATACGAACAAAACTTATTCGCAAGAGCGACGATGCGGCGCTGTAACATAGCATGCTGCAGAGGCCCTCACATGCGCTTTTGTAATTATGCTACACCTCCTGATCCCAGCCGTGTGTGTGTGTGTGTGTGTGTGTGTGTGTGTGTGTGTGTGTGTGTGTGTGTGTGTGTGTGTGCTGTAAACATCGTTCCTGCCATGCAGCCTCACACTCATTTTATTAGGAGAATCAGTGAAACAGCAACAGACAGTGGGGAAACCGTCGTAGTTTTCTGCGTACACAAAAAGCCATGGGTCTTACACGCAGTCTAATTTCTACAGGCTGTCCCTATGAATACTTTTAGCAAAATGTAACTTTTTATTGCTAAATACTCCTCTACATGGTCGATGGTTCTTTTTGAACACACACAGTGTTGTCTCTCCCACTCATCACGAACTCGTGTTCACACACCCGAACGTTTCTCGTGTATATAAATCGCTCATCTTTTTCTAAATGTGTTCCTTTAAATGATCTTGGTCAAGAAACTAAACCGGTGCATTGTGGCATTCGTACCCTCACAGCTAGTGGGCTTTGTTTCCAGTGTGTACTGAGACTTTTTGTGGACACCGTGTATTTGTTTGTTACTGCATATGCACTGAAATTGTAACCAGTCATTATTTAAAAAATAAATAAATAAATAAAATAATTGAATCTCATTTGCACATTTGCTGAAACGCTTCCTGCCCAGAAGGGTATTTCTTTAATCCTACCTAATGCTAATTCATTTTATAGTAGCCTAGGTTCTATGCACAGACGAGCCATTTAGCTTCAGAGTGAAATGAGTTGCACCAAGAAAGATGGATTGTGTTTTTTATGCTTTATAATCAAAGAAAAATGTGTTCATTTTAAACTTTTTTGTTCTCTTACCAAATTAACTGTGATTAAAAGTGTCAGATGATGATGGTTTGTTATAATCGAGGTGTTGGTTTTATTCTTTTCTCAGTGTTTTAAGGTTAGTCACACAAAAGTGAGCGTGTTTGCTATTATTGGCTGAAGGGCCACATATGTGTCTGACTGAGATGGTCAAACACACAGCTTTCATGATTACGTGTAATTCTCAGTTTGTGGTCATTATGTTTGTTTTTGTCATTCTGGTGCTATCTGGGTGCCGCACACTTCAAGCTCAGGTCCTTTCATTAAATCAGACTTATTTATTTGTTTTCCTTTAATCCAGCTCTGCATCGGCGCACACAGACATGCAAACGTGCAGGTAAAAGCAAAGATGTTAGACTGAGGAAAACAAGCTTGTTTACTAGCTCGAGGTAGCTAGCTGTAAGAATGTGCTGAGAAATGCATAAAGGTTGCTGTGGCTTTGAGGTGAACTCGGGCTGAGGGGAGACGAATTTAAACAGAGATACAGAGAAAGTTTGTCCTAATACTTGAGCTTATGCACCAAATGATTGTTATCTATGTCTTACTTCAAAGCCAACCTCTGAGAATTGGCAATGTCTTGCACCGGTGGCACAGATTTACTCCAAGGGTAGATGACGGAAGGGCAGATGTGTCCAGGTCCTCTCACAGAGGGAGGATAGGATTATTCAGCCACCGAGATGGCTAATGTACAGTGTAGGCTGCCATCCCTTTCTGTCCGCTTTGCTGCAAATTCCAACTGCTTCACTTCGAACCGATTAGATATGTGCTTTCTGGGGCTCTGTACATTAGTGAAGGCTTTGGGAAAAGCCTCTGGTGGTTTTATTTACACCCCTTTTTCTGCATCGGCCGTATAGTTTGTACCTGACCACGAGCATTCCTTTAAACAAGTGCGCTCTGTTCAGGTTAAAAAGTAGATAAGGGTTGAAATATTTTTGCGAACATTCCAGCTTTACCTTTATCATAGCAGCTTTGATATTAATGAACATAAAGGCTTTGCGGCCGATCACGGCATTTCATCGGCGTGTCTGTGCGAGTAGGCGTGTGTTAAGTAAGCTCGAGGCAGGCTTCAGCTCTGTCAGCGCTGATAAACACAGTGCTGCGGCTGTTTAGAGCTACCCGCCTTGTAACTCTACCATCTGCTGTGAGTAAACAGTAAAGGCTTGACATGTTGCAACTCTGTGCTTCATCATCGTCATCGTCATCACCCACCACCTCTCAGCGATCAGTAACCAAAGCACATTAGAGTGTGGAGGAGGAATGACCCAAGTTTCATCCTGCTACTAATGATGTTAGTATTATGGTGGCTTAATAATGACTAGATGATGCAGTCGCATATGCAGTCGCACTTACACACACACACACTGGCATATACACACACACACTCTCACTCAATTTTATATATATATATATATATATATATATATATATATATATATATATATATATATATATATATATATATATATATACACTCACTCGCATTTACACACACCTGCATACACACACACACTCTCACTCGCATATACACACACCACACTCACACAGACACATACTCTCACTCACATATACATACACACTCTCACTCAATTGCGCATATATATATATATATATATATATATATATATATATGTAATATATTATTTATATATATATATATATATGTATGTATGTATATATGTGTGTGTGTGTGTGTGTGTGTGTATATATATATATATATATATATATATATATATATATATATATATATATATATATATATAATGTATATGTGTGTATGTATATGTATATGTGTGTATATATATGTATACACACACACTCTCAAACACACACTCACTCGCATTTACACACACACCTGCATACGCACACATTCTCTCACTCGCATATTCTCATGCACACACACATACTTACTCATACGCACATACTCACTCATACACACATACTCCCACACACTCACCCATACACACACATACTCACACACACTATCATATATGCACTCATACACACACACACACACAGTACCCAGTTCTTACTTCGTTGTTAAAATCAGAAATTCATACATATTTATGCACAACTAAATATGTTGATTTTATTTTATACAGGGCGTCTTAATAATTAGACCTGTTGTTTACTCAATTTGAACATAAAAATATAACAAAAAAGAATCGGACACAAACCAAACACAACAATGAGGCACTTGTAGCAATCTCACGTTTATTTGGCACAATAGTAATTGCTGATTTCTGTTCTAGCTATTTAACAAAATCATTAATAAAAAAAACAAACAATTTCAGTTAATGATCAGAAGATTCATAGTAAATGATTAATAATAAGATTCCTTTTTTTTTCTACCTGCATGGTGTGTGTGTGTTTTAATTAATTAATAAAGAAAACATTTGTTCATTTTAGTAAGAGTTTTAATAACGCTAAAAAGCTGGGCTTCGACCTCGGGAATTAGTAGTTAATGTATTTAGGGCAGGCAGAGCTTTGCACAAACGTTCCTAAAAAAAGATTCTTAATTAACTGAATTATTCTGCTAAGGAGCAATTACTGCACACCCAACTACCTTCATTTTCCTCCTAGGAGTTAGGATTGAATGATTTAAACAGTTTTGTTGCTATTATGCATGCAAACACACCAGCTGTTTGTACCGCAGCGTTTCAGAGTGAGTGCAGGACGTCGTGCTGTCTTCTGTTGAGCACGATCAGAAGTGACCTGAGTGTGCAGCGACATGTAGAGAAATACCAAGGAAATTCTGTTTTACACTTTCCTTACACTTCTTACGTGAAGTGATGGTTTCTGGTTTAAACAAATTACCATTACCACAGGATAAAAAATCTGTCCGTTTTCAAACATTGTGTTTCTTTTGTGTTGTCGGTGAACATTCATTTAGATATTTTTAACATTTTTTTTTTCCTTTTTTTCTTGTTTTCTTTTTGGTGCCTGTGCACTTCTCTGTCTGACTCAGTACTGAAGCTGAAACAAAAGTGCAGACAGGACTGGAAAAAGAAAGTGGAGGATGTGAAACTATACGTTTAAGGTACTTGGAGAGATGAGTTTGGGTTTTTTTCCCCCCACTCTGACCTCGAGAGACAAACAGTCGAAAGGGACAAGAGCACAATGACTAAATGTCAAAGGCCTGAATCCTGATGAATAAGGAGTACACACTGGTCTAAACCACTTGTTTGCTGTCTCTCTCTCTCTCTCACACACACACACACACACACACACACACACACACACAGAGTGTAAAGCTGTACCGAGATTGAACACCGAATTGGACTTTATGATGTCTTTTATAAATAATTTGACTGCATTTATTCCAATTATGGTGCAACAAAATGCCATATGTGAAACCTTATTGCATAACTTTATTCTAAATACTCTGATATTTAAATCAGTCCTGACTAGAATGCATCAACAGTCATACTAGTATCTGTCCAATATCATTCTCATTCGCTCCTAATTGTACAACTGCTATGAAAGCACAATCCTTGCTCTCATGAGACTTTGCGATATAAGCTTAATGTCGCGTCACGCAGATAAACCGACAACATGAAATGACGGAGACAAATCAATACAGAGATAAAGAATACTTTATTAATTCTCGAGGAAAAACATGGTCACAACAGCCACAATTCAAGAGCAACAATAAGGACAATGACATTTACAAGACTTAAAAATATACATATAAATGACTCCAGGTTTTTTTTTACACTCTTAGACTTCTGTGCAGGTTAAATGTACAGAATATATTACAGCTCGGCAGGTTTAAAACCGTACGTTTTGATACGTGTGACGAGCAGTTGTGCTAGTGTATGTACAGAAAAAAATAGAGCTGTCGTGTGTGTAATAATACCCAGGGACACTATGTAAAAGTTCTTTTGTGCAACACACTGTGCAGTAGTTGAGTATGCAAACTCAGTAGGCTGTATTTTGTCTCCACTGTCCACGAAGCTTCCCAGCCTCGTCTCTGACTCACTGCAGAGTCGATTAGCACTGGACAAGAACGACTTATCTGAACTGGACGTGTACATTATACTGTACGGCTAAAAGTTTGTGGGCAACTGAGCATCTCTCTCTCTCTCACACACACACACACACACACACACACACAATTCTTCACAAAGTTTGACACACGATTGTACAGGATTTGTATGCTGTCTTATTTATGTCTCTTCACTGTAACTAAAAGGATTGAACCTGTTCCAACATGACCGTGTCTCTGTACACAATGCGAGCTCTGTGAAGACGTGGTGAGTCGAGGCTGGAGTGGAAGAACTGAAGAGCTCTGACCTCAACCCCACTGAACACCTCTGGGAGTAACATTAAAATTAAAATGAGTAAAACGCTGCGATACATTTAGTTTAAAAACAAGTTATAAAGAGCAAGACTAGTAGCGTGCGTGCGCATTTCATGGCCCCTATTTAGGCCGAGGCAAACAAACAGCGCTGAATTACATGTTCCACTGATTTCCCTGATTGCTTGATACTAGAAAGGTTATTTATTTCTGTATAATTATTGGTAATGTAATTAAAAAATGTCTGGACCCACCCTAGATGATGATGATGATGATTATTATTATTATTATTATTATTTTTTTTTTATTTTTTATTTTTTTTAGATTTTTTTCCAAACTGCTTTGATTGTTGCTCATTTTAGTTATTTACAGACTAAAGTCGCAATTCCTTTAAAGTTAATGACCCTAGAAGGGATGAAAGGAAAGTATGTCCTCGCTTATCTAAGGTCCTGTGTCCCAAATGGGCCATCTCACTCCTTTTTGCCCTTCCCCACACCCCTACACACAACCCAACCCCCTTACAGCTGCATTACACACGCACGCACACACACACACACACACACACACACACACACAAAGTGAAGTTCAAACGACAGCGGAGCAGGGGCCCGGTGACCAGATGTTCCAGTCTATAAGGGGGCTCTGCCCTGTCTTATTTTTCTTCTTTCTTTGTCTCTGAAGGTTTTCAGTCCTCCTTATCATGTTGAACATAGTGTCTTAGTGACTGGAGTTGTGTTTCAGACATCAAAGCTGGTTCACCATTACAAGTTCAACACTTCTTCAGTTCACCCGAGCGATAGGAAAATCTGCCGAAACGCTGTCTGTGATTAACACTCAGGACATCATGGGACCAGCGTGACACCAGGGTCTGGAGCCGAGAACTGACAAATCCGCCCGGGGTAAACATGTCAGGATAGCAGTATCAGTGTGTCTCTGAGACGACTTGTTTTCACTGATCAGAATGCGTAACAATATGTCCTCCTACGGGGCCCTTTCTAATTGAAACAGTGCTTCCTAAAATAATTCTCTTTTTTTACTTTCCTTCACACCCAGCACACAAGATTGTGTTTAACTAAACACATGATGTCCTGTTTAAGTAATTCTATAATTAACATTTTTTTAGACTTACGATCAGTTGACACACATGACAAATTCTCTTTGCTCTCTACTCTTTTCTTTCATGTTACTGCACTTCCTGTTTGTACAATAAGGAAAATGTTTTGACTTCTTTAGTAGATAGAACGTTGGTGCAAGTCGTGTCGCTAGGAGTCTAAGACGGCAGAATTGGCTGCGTTGTCACTGGGTGGGAAGACTGGCTTGCTTCATCTTGATTCTTGACATCTTGATTCTTCTTCATCTTGATTCTTGCTATCAGTCCAGAGTGGTTCTAGAAAAATGTGGGCGTCCGTAGGACAGAAATTGAGAATAAAAGCAGCCGTATACTTTAGTCATAAGTCAGAGTTTCCGTCTCATCACACCGAAGACTTCTTTTGGTTTGAACATCTGCTGAAACATCTTTAAGGTTTTATTTAGAAAGCTACAGTAGAAGGCTTTCTTTTTACCAAAGCGGAACCACTTTGTAAAAAGTCTTTATACTTAAGAAGAATCTGCTGTGCTTTTTTTTTTTTTCCTAGCGCTCTTCACACTATTTTGTTGAGGTCTCTCAAACTTCAAACATGAAGTGCATCTTTAACCAAACCTTACTTTTTTGGCGGTTTGCATTTGTTTTGCTTTGTGATATTGTTCCTTTGTGCAGGTGAAACCCTAGCAGTCAGACCCCAGTGTAGACCAGAGCAACCCCGAGACCTTCTGAACGGCACCCGACCGAACTCTAGAGTGCTTTTGGTCACGATTCGATTCAGAAATCAGACCCGACCTATAGGAAGTGAAGCTTTTTATTTTATTTTTTTTATTTATTTATTTTTTTTTATTTTTTTGGCTAAATGAGCCACTTATGGGGATCTGCTACTACAAATAATGTGCAGTGTGGAACAAAACCAAACCAAGTATTAGGCAAACCAAAAGAATCTGTTGTGCCCTGATTTAGACTTGGCAAGCAGACGCATGGCTGTAAAAGCACCCAGATAGCACTTTCTGGGTGCATTCATCCGCTCAGTGATTTAAAAAAAGACTTGGGGTGGGGTGAGTATGTGTGTGTGTGTGTGTGGGGGGGGGTGCTTTACATATCATACTCCTTTTTAAAGCTGTAGAATATCTGGGGGTGGGGTGGGGGGGGACAAAGCCTGTGAGTGATGATTCTGTTAAGATATTAAATACAAGGAACTGGGTGTGTTTATGCTTTGTGAGTATCGTTATCCTTTAGACCTCAGATATGATTGTGCAGGCCAAAGATCAGCAGGTGAAAGCCGCTGTAGGTCTGAGTCCCTTTACAATCTCATAGCAAGTTGCTCCTTGCTTTCGGCTGGAGGTTAAGTGTTCTGGGAACAGAGAGAGTAAACGCAAGGAGGGGGGAAACCCAGTTACATCCTGTTCATGTGCTTCCTTTCTACTTATACCCTCTTATTATCACCACACACACACACACACACACTCTTACTCGCAGAGGCACAAACATACAAACCCAAGCACACACACACACTATATCCTTAAATCAGCTACAGCATTGCTTAGTCCTCTTAGGGCCACCCGTCACCTGAACCACAGACTCATAAACACATGCGTCCGTCCACTTAAAATCACATATACAAAGATATGCTCAGTTCTCTGCTACAAATGTCCTCACGCGCAAACACCCGGGGTGGGGGAGGTCATGTGATGTCATGTGGAAAAGATGTGGCATCAAACCCTGGACGCGTGCAGTCTCACAAATGGTGCAAACTTGGATGAATCCACAGTGCAGCACTTTCCTAATCACAGAGTGGCTTTTATTTGTCTCTGCGTTAAACATCACAACATCTGGTTTCCTCGTTACGTAGTTTCAGGGTCAGTTGTGTCTCTAATGTCCTTAAGTTTTGAATCACAGCAGTGTGAATACACAACAGCTTGTGTGATACCGGCGTTCCACTCGGACGCCCGTCTGTCCTGGAGCATCTCCGCTTGTCTTGCTAACATCAGCGGAGCAGGTGAGGCATCAAGAGCAATTCAGATTGCCAAGGGCAAAAATCAATAATAATCTTGACAGCTGGAGCTTGAAGTGTAGAATTCTGTTTGAGACAGAAAAAAGGGAAGGGCGTTGAAGAAAAAGGGTCTGTGTGTGTGTTTCTGTGTGTGTGTTTTCTTTAATGAGACCTCTATTTCATGTCCGTGCTTGTGATGTAGGTTGGCCCAGTTCCTGCTGGCAGATGTGCATGTCAGAGTGGGAGTTTTTTTGAGAAGTGGGGGGCGTGAAGATCGTCTGGAGATGTTTTGTCCGTAAGTGATGCGCCTTTGTGGCCCTGGTCCATTGGGAGTCTGGCTGACATGGTTGATTCATTTTGTGTGTGTGTGCGTGTGTGTGTGTGCGCGCGTGTGTGTGTGTGTGCGCGTGTGTGTGTGTGCGTGCGCGAGCGTGTGTGAGCGTGTGTCTGCGAACACGTCTGTGCGCCTACTTTTATGCCTTCAGGCTCCTATGGCCCCCTCAGTAATCACATGCAGCGCACACACACACACGTCCCAAGTGTGTAGGCTCCACCACACGCGCACACACACACACACACACACACACACACACACACAGACATACACTAAGCACAGCTCAACTGAGCAGCTCTCAAGGCTCCAATGCTGAGGATTAAAAAACAGCATGGAGACAGAACAGTATGCAGAAGATGGACAGAATCCACACATTACATTTACAGTCTGGACTTATCTTGTCATATGCTGTGGGAAAGTCTGGTGATGATGCAAGTACCGTGGAAAGCAGAACCTTTTGCCATCCGGCTATAACCAAATCTGAGCTGGTTTTCTCACAGTCGTCAACACACGACTAAATGTCACGTCAGCCCGATTGTTGCATACCACTCAAAGTGAAAGATACATCAACTGTGAGGTGTGATGTTTACCTCTCGTACTGCTAAACCGCACACAAACACAACCCATGTTTTACTATCCTAATGAGGACCTTCCACTGGCTATACAACTTAATCTAAGACTAAACAAAAAGTAAATGGAAATCATGTGACTCTTTTTATGTTTTGTGGTTAAAAACAAACAAACAAACAAAAAAAACAGACCAAGTCCAAACTGTCTGATATTTCTATGCTTGTTGTGGCACTAAGATTTAAAAACAAAACGCACATACAGGCAAAATCCACATGCATGAAAAAGTGCTATCTAAATGTGACTACTTAAATGACCTCATGCACCCAAAACGGTTTAATTTCCTGTTTCAACCTTGCAGCTATTGACAAACTCAAATGTGTCTCTGTGTTTATCGTTAGATTCGTCATCATCCTGTGTGAGGCCCCTGATCATTTTGTCCCTAAATTGCCTGATTACACTGCTATATTTACATTTACATTTACATTTACAGCATTTGGCAGACGCCCTTATCCAGAGCGACGTACATAAGTGCTTAAATCTCTAACATTGAATACATTAATGCTGGATCACTAAGTTACATACTTAAGATACCATGAGTTTAAAACATTTGTTCAAAGTTACAATGAAAGTGTCAAAGGTGTGGTTTTTTTTTTTTTTTTTTTTTTTTTTTTTTTTTTTTTTTTTAAATGCAAAAGATAATGAAAGAAGTGCTAGTTGAAGTGTTTCCTGAATAAGTAGGTCTTCAACCGCCGCTTGAAAATAGCCAGTGACTCAGCTGTCCGGACCTCTAGGGGAAGTTCGTTCCACCACCTTGGTGCCAGTACAGAGAAGAGTCTTGTAGTATACTTGCCTCTTACCCTGAGAGATGGTGGAACCAGTCGAGCAGTGCTGGTAGATCGGAGGGTGCGGGGTGCAGTACGAGGAGTGATGAGGGCTTTGAGGTAAGAGGGAGCTGGTCCATTTTTGGCTTTGTAGGCCAGCATCAGTGTTTTGAATCTGATGCGTGCAGCTACCGGAAGCCAGTGGAGGGATCACAGCAGCGGGGTGGTATGAGAGAACTTTGGCAGGTTGAAAACAAGCCGGGCAGCTGCATTTTGGATCATTTGCAGAGGACGGATTGCGTTCATAGGTAGACCTGCCAGCAGTGCATTGCAGTAATCCAGTCTAGAAATGACAAGAGACTGAACAAGTATCTGAGCAGCCTGTGTGGACAGAAATGGTCGAATCCTTCTAATGTCTATATGCCACGGATGCATTTATTTAAGCTACAGAGCGGAAGTGCTGGGACTTGCCGCTCCCTTTCTCAGATCCTGTAGTAGATCCTTAAGCAGCTTCACTCTGCTGGAGCACATATTGATCTGGGAGCGGCATGCCATAAACAGTTTCATTACCGGAACAGAGAGAATGGAGGAAGAGAGACAGGGTGAGGGATCGGATCCTCTTACTTTTCTCTCACTCATTCTGTCGGTCTTGCTGTTTCTCTGTCTCCTCGCAGCCGGACGAGCCTGAGGAGCGAAAGACACGCTGATTTAGCTCTCATGTTTGGCCCACATGTTTGCTCCAGGCGCTGTCTGGCTATAGACCTGGATCATGTCAAATAATCTTTTGCATATTGGGAGATGATCTTTTCTAAAGACTGTCGTTATGGCGTTCAGATTCGGTGGCAGCTCGAAAAGTCAGTAGACGTCACTCAATGCATCCAAGACTGATTTGCATATTCATTTGTTCCTCATGATCTTTGGCATAACAAATTACAGGCTTTACACACAACTTGTGAGCCCAAGAGCCGTATTGAACAACGTCTGCTCCAAACCTTGATAGATTTGTTCGATGACTATTTTAAGACTCACTAAAAAATAAACTCACTCTGATAGCAGCATGTCCGAAAAACGAAGCTTGTAGCGTAGGACCGCAAGAGATATTCGATCATTTAGAGATTTATCTGGAAATGGTAAATGAATTAGTTAGAAATTAAAGCAGCACAATAGTCACAGCGCTCGGGTGTTTGTTTTATTTATAATTAAGTTCTAACTCTAGCTAAATACACAAAGCGAATCAAGACGGTTAGGGAAACGATGACGTTCAGCGAAGTGAATGCAAACATGAATCAGCTTGGCACAACAGCAGGAAACTTCCCAACGTAACCTCCAATTCAACTGCTATTAACATGCAAGTTATTCATCTCATTAGGTTCAACAGACTCAAATCTGTATTGTCATATGTACAGGAAACCATCAGCTACACAACGCAGTGAAATCCTTACGCTGAAACTCTGAACACCCATCATTTTAACATGATATATAAAAGATACAACAAACAAATTACAAGTAGGAGAAGAAAAAAAAACATGCATTAACAAGAAAACAGTGTGTGCGTTTGAACCATTATGTAAACAGCTGTGTTTTGTATTCGTACTAATGTGACATGGTGGTGAAAAGATATGACTTTAAACTGAATTTAAAAAGTGATGCAAGTTAATATTGTTTATCACTGGTACACGTCTGCATCCCTCCTAAAGCAGCTATTTCAGTCTGGTGGAAGTTTAGTGGTGTGAAGATGATGGATAGATCTTAATCCTCAAACACTGCTGAGTGCAGAGACCTTCTGGCTTTCTCTTATTAAATGATCCAACTAAAGCCACAAGCTTGTACTCATAGAAAATGTGTAATGTGTGAGACAGTATTTGGCAGAATATTAATAATAATAATAATAATAATAATAATAATAATAATATAAAAACCGCTATCGGATGTGCTGTTCATATATTCAAAATATTTCTGCATTTTCACACAGTGTTAATGTAATATAATGATATGATCACCCAAGCTTTTTGATATGAGAGAGATATGCGAGCTAGAGACCGTTTAAGGATCAGAAAAGCCCTCGAACCAAATACTCCAGCTCTGTTTCTTTACCATAACATCCGTGTGTGAGGCCTCATGCATGTCATTGTGGAGGTGTTCATACACAATCATGAGAACAGAGCACAGCTGCTGCCGTTGTAACCGACTCCTTTTTATTTCTGCTTCCTAAAGAGATCAGCGCACAATCAGCCTGCTTTAACAGCACCGTGCCAGGAAACAGGATGCAGCTTTAACAAAATTATCCGTCCCTTTGTTTACTGCTCGCTGTAAATGAACGCAAGGCTCTTGCTATGTTTAAATAGACCTATACATTTTCTAATGCTTACCTGTGTGTGTATATATGTTACTGGAAACATATTAGGTAGAGTTTATAGACACATCCTGTCATGTGGTTGTGAGTGTTGAGTTATAGGGAAGGGGCAGCTCAATGGTTAAGGTGTTGACTAAAGTGAAAAAACAGTGTGAAGTAGAGCAAAGAGCATTTCATAAACTGAGCTTTAGTTTTTTTTGTTTTGTTTAGAAATGTCAAATGGTTAAGGAGTTAGACTACTGCTCGGAAGGTTGTGAGTCGAATCCCATCATTAAGGATCATTAAGCGGTTACTGCTGGGGCCTCGAGCAATACTCTTAACGCTCAATTGCTCAGTTGTATATAAAAACAAATTAATAAACGAAATAAATAAAAGGGTGTCTACTAAATAGCATAAATGTATATGCAGTGCTTGTGTTATGTCTGTGTTTGTCGATCGTGGCCATGATTTGTACAAGGTTTTTAACTAGAAAGGTCCTGTCTTTGGAAATAACGATGCACTTAGTCTTCACCAAGATATATAAACACACTCACACTCACCTATGTGTGCACACCCACACACGCGTGCACACAGTTATTCTGCCTGGCATGCAGAAAGTAGTTTCCTCCCAGAGAAATCTTACAAATCTTACCTCGCCACGGACACTGACACTTGTACAGGAAGTAACCATGTCACAGTGTCCTTCTCATGACTGTGATGTCAATCTGCTTCCTCTACTTCCTGGCAGAATTGTATATGTGCCTGAGCTCTGTCTGAGACCACAACCCTTTGACTTTTTTTTTTCTTTTTTCTTCTCCTTTATTGCGAATATCAGATTCAGGGTTCTTTTCAGAGTGTACCTCAGTCAGTTTCGGCTTTAGGCGTTTATAACATAAACACAAAGGCTACGTAGCGAAAATTTGGACGTGATCCTAGTACATGAGTAAGGGAGAATCAGTGTCAGGGGAAAACAATTTATTCCCTGGATATTTTCTAGAATACACAGGAAGGCATGTGTCATTGGTCATATGTTGGTGATGTTGAGGACAGGAGATGATGATGATGATGATGATGTTCACTGGGAAATGTGATGCTACGTATGGCACAGATGAGAAAATATTACAGAAAATAGTAGACTAGAAGATGAAGATTTTCCTCCAGAGTGCTCTCGCCACTGAAAAGATACCATCAGTCTTCAGCAACGTTGTGAATTTCATGTAGTTCATGTAGTTCAATGCATGTAGTGTGGCTGCCTCACAGGATCCCCTGTTCGATACTGAGCTCAGGTTACTGACTGCATGCAGTTTCACATGTTCTCAGTGTGTCCGGATGGGTTTCCATTGGCTTCATCCTACCTCCTGAAAAGCTACTCTGCATTTCCCCATGGAGTTTCCCCAGAATAGGCTCTAGATCCACCACAACCTTCATCAGGATCAAGCTCTCACTCCAGATAAATTTTGCAGATTTTTAGAGGCATTGTCACTGTCTAGTTAATTTTTAATTTCTAATAGTCTAAAAAAACGAGGGAAAATCCAAGTAAATTCTGTTAATTCAGCTACAAACTGCCTTATGATTTATTCACTATCCATTTGTAGTTTTTCAGCTTACAGTTAGGAAAGAATTGAATGGAAATGCTGTTCGATGAATAAAACCGTTAACCGCCTTCAGCATAAACTGAAGGCAAAGCTAGCTACATGAAAGTAGCTAGTAACTATGACTAGACTTATTTTTTTATACTTGTTGACATTGTGGTTGCCAGAGATACGTTTATTACCCAATATTAGTTGCGGGTGAAAAGGTTAAATCCATAGGTGGCAGTATTTTTGCATTGTTTTAAAAATAGTCTATTTATGCGATAGAGAAAAGACTACAATCCAGAAATGTGTGAACGCCACAGTGACCCTGTTTTTAATGCACAGACTGAGAAGAAGAAAAAAAAAAGATCAGCTCTCTAGCTCAGTGTTCAGGATACTCCCACAGTGCACCGCAAAAACCGGCAGGCATTGATGCTCACTGTGTTCTCTGTTGTTATGATGTTATAATTTTTACAGACTTTTAACTTCATGCTTTCTTTGAGCCATTATTTGTTCAGAGCATTAAAAAAAAAAAATCTGCTAGCATCAAGTACCATGATATATAGCAACTTTACACAACCGTCTTATAAAACATTATGTACATGTCAGTCATGCCACTCCTCAAAGTCCTCAGTGTTCCAGTGTGTATTGAATCAACTTCCAGAGCCTGGGCTAGTTTTTGGTCTAACCCTTGAATTTTTAGAGAATTTTGCATGCACTTGCTTATCACACTCTTGTTGGGTCTCTCTATTAATGCAAAACTGATCATGGATCAAAGCAGCAAAACTCTTAATCCCAGAAATTCTTTTAGGCAACTAACTTCTGTTTCAATAGAACACGTGAAGTATTAACTTGGAATAAGCTATATTCTAAATCCTGATCCAGCATTTTAATTAGCTGTGTTTTTTACTATATGGAGAGTTTGAATATGAAGACTGGTCTAATCAAGCGTGGCCTCTATAGCTAACAGACATCGAGACTAAGGCGATAACATGGTGACGTAGGGGAACGTCCATATGCCTCTACGTCAGCTAATTTCCCACGAGCTGTGACTCTTCTGACACCAATCAGCTTCACACGGAGTAACCCAAGACATCTGTTAAGGAAGTGAGTGAGTGAGTGAGTGAGGGTCGTTTCATTCATACACAGTGAGTAAAGTTGTATAAACGGAGTGAGATACACGATGGGAATGAAGGAGTAAGAGAGGCTCAAGGAATGAAGAGATGACTGACTCCTAGAAGTAAACTGTTACTCAGAGAATAAGCAGCTTTTACCCATGACACAGTTGGGGATCACCCAGGAAGCCGCGATTACGCATTCACTTATTCACAAACACAAACACACAGCTATATTGCAGCTATGACAAACCGAGGCAGCTCCCAACCCACATCCACCCCCACTCTCTCTCCATCGTCATCCTCTTAAGTACTCATGCTGGGAAGCTTCGCTCTGTGGTTTCCCTTCTCCTCACTTCTACAGATCATGCACTCGTTAAGAATTTACGGTTCTCTTACATGTTAAGCAGCACATGGACGAGCGCCAGACTCTCAGAGGCGCTCGGCTGCAGGTGCGCCGGCAGTGCGCTACAGGAAATTCGTCTCAGCAGATCAACACAGTTTCCTGTACATCCCCTCCTCTCAGGCTGTAGCCACCTCTCATTTCTTTGGGAGTCTGGAGTCCATGTGCTCTGCCATGACGGAGCGGAAGTGAGCATTGTTGTTGAGGCAGCAGTTCTGGTGATAATGTATCCTTTGTAAGTTCCAAGCCGTGCTGGAGAGCGCGTCTGCTCTGTGTGGGCGGCAGCATGCCATCAAGCCTGTTCTACTGGAGGTTTTTGAAGGAAAGCAAATATAAATGTTTGAAATGCATTTCTTAACTGGTGATGCCTTCAGAGTCTTTTCTTTCCTACCTTCATCTTTACAACGTTGTGTAGTAGTTTAACATCAGCTTGCTTCAATACACGACGTACATTGTTTAGTAAACAGTGAAACGTTATAATACAGAGTTGGTAAAGTGATTAATTCTTTGTCATGTGGAAATGCACATGCGCTCACTACATATCAAACTGATATCTAAACTAACGTGATAATGTATTTGAGTCGTCTAGTTACACCATTAATACATGAATTCTTTCACCTGTCTTGGTAAAGTGTTAATAAAGACTTGTTAATAAAGATGGTTGGTGCCTCGTCCCCTGGTGTTCCTCTGCTAGGGATGGATCTGCATAGACAGCCCGTGACTCAAGGGATCTCTGGAGACTGTCACGCCGTCTTTGAGCTACCGTCGTGTCGGTCCGTTTTGTGGTTGGGTGTTCATCAGCGTCCATTTGACGACTTCGGCAGGAGGGAATCAGTGCTGGGTCTGTGGTGAACTTGGTGAATAAATGATGCTTAAATACAAACTGTTATAGAAAGACATTCAAACATAAAGCCAGCGATTTAATGTTTCGCTTTGAGCTGCAGTCTCTCTGTACATCACAAGCACAAATATTATGAGTCTGGCTAGCTTCTATATTATCTCTCTATGTTTAAATGAAGAGTGATTTATTGTTCTATTTTGGCTCATTTTCATCAGAGATCCACTTACTATGTAGAAATCAGTGTACCGACAGACAGATTGTGGCCTCGATGATGATGGTAGTACAGCAGGCAACAGGATTAGGAAGCGTTTAAATTAAGATTTCTTTCTTCTAAGATAGATCTTTTTCTTAGGCACCCAGGTTAAAAGTTTCTCTACCTTTGAACTGTTCTAATTTTACAGAAATACTCTACAGTAATTATTGCAGTTCACACATAATAATCCTACCAGTCGTGCCATTGTGTTTTATGCTAACGACATTTGCTACATATTTAGCACTGATGTTCCCAAAGCTGGCAGCTTTGCATATACTGATATTATAGTGATGTTATCTGTTATGCTACTAGTGTGTGAATGTCCTTTAGGTTAAAAGACTCTGTAGACATTTCAAAGCTCCTGAACTGTATAACTGCCGTTGTTACCTTATTAACTTACTTATTAACCTATGTAACTTCAGTGCTATGTAATAACAACGATTTGTAGCAATCAGTCTATTTATACATGACACAATAAACTGTTAAACGTCCCTGCAGCTCATCTCCACTTAATTTCATCCGTTAGAGGTAACTATAATAATAACAGACATATCTTAATCTTTTTCCAGCTCCGCTTTTCTGCTGTGCTGTAAAATTCTCAGCAGTGCTGCTACACAAACGTGATTGTGCACTTTGCGGTGTATTGTATTGTGTGTTTAGTTCATGTGAGCTGATGTCATCCTGGATTTGAGGAGTTGACAGAAGGCTGTGAATATCATTTCCAGTTAATTTCCTGCAGCGCTTCCTGTCTCTGTGGGAGGGTGAAGAATCACACTGTCTGTTCCCAGTGAATTAGGGATTATACCTTCTCTCTCTCTCTCTCACTCACACACTCTCACTCACACACTCTCACACACACACACTCACACACATCTGCCTGCTACTATATTATTCCTGCTTGTTGGGGTGGAAAAAGTGCAGATGTGACCGGACCTGGCAAAGCCGTTAAGGAAATGATGATGATAGCACAGAGATGAAGCAATGAACACCTTGCTTTTGATCATCATTGTGAAGCCTGACTTGCTGATTGACACTTTATTATTAGAGCGCGACTAGAGCCTGTACTCGAGCACCAATAAGGCCACTCTGTGTGCATTACATGTCTCATTAATAACGATAATAACGATGAGAATTTGATAACTTCTGGAAATATAAACTGTAATTAAATATAGACATAGAAATCCACTTTTCTACCCGTATTCTCAAAAAAGCCCAATGTAATAAATGCTGAGCATTTATTTGTGTGTGTAACTCTATCCAGGCTAAATGCACGGATATGAAATTTCATTCTTGAATTTTTTTTTAGCTTGTAAGAAATTATACCTCTAATCAGATTCTGAACAAAAGCAGGTGTTCAAACAAGCTTCATTGTCATTGGGACAATCGCCATTCAGAAAGAGCTGTGTATGGACAAGCGTATTTCCCCAGCATTTGTGTGGTCACAACTGTAATGACCTCGTTAACAAGGGAACGGAAAGATATCACGCCAGCGGTTGGTCTTAATTTACATATACACTGAGACTTCTTTTACCTTCCTGCAGGAATTGCTTGTGTAATGCAGATGTTTGTGCTGATGTTGTTTGAGTTTCACCTTTACTCCGATGAACCCAAAGTGCTTTGTGTACTTTGTCACTTCAACCCTGAAATACAGTTGTTCTGCCTTGAGGTCTTCAATGTCCTCAGCATTTTTTTCTTTACAAGATCATCGCTTCAAACGTTGTTTGGTTATTTAAAGGATTATAAGATTAGATTCCCTTAAAGAGAGCAAATTTATCTCGTTATTATACAACTGAGCAGTTAAGGGTTAAGGGCCTTGCTCAGGAGCCCAGCAGTGGCCGCTCGGTTGACCGGGGATTTGAGCTCATAACCTTCCGGTTGGTGGTCCCACATCTTAACCATCAGGCTACCATATCCTCATCACTCCAGTCTCTCAAACAAACATTATCCAGCTCCAGATTGTTGAAGCAAGCAAGTAAGCCTACCTGTGTGTATTGGGTTAGAAAGTCGTGATTACTACTTGAGCTTTAAATGTAGTTCATGTGCTCTGTAACTAATCGCTGTAGACAACATGGACCATAGAGGCTGTGCGCTGTTGTGTTCATAATAACACTATCATGCAGGTGGAAAATGATGGCATGTTGCAAAACTAAATATAAACACATCTCTGGAGTAGACAGACGGTCTCTCCCCGGAGTGGTAAGCGTTGTTGGCTTGAGGGAGAAACAGATTGTAGCTGTGTGTATAGCAGTCCTACACCTACCACTGAGAGGGGCCACACCACGTACCCCCTCACACACTAACAACAACAATAAACCTGCACACTGCCAGATACAGACAAAACGTTGTATTAATACGATGAAGCATGTATAACTGCTGATTCCAACGGTTTGTTTGCTCCCTGAGATTTAACCTCATAAATAATTTAGCATTAGTTTTTGGTTTGAAGACGCATTTTAACTGTATAAAGAATAAAGACTCGAATCGGAAAACAGTTTTTTTTTTCTCTCTGGAACAATGCTGTATAAGAAAGTATGAGTAATGCAATGGTTATGCTAGTTTTAGTAATGAAGTTACTGCTTCTGTGAGAAGTTGAGCATTTGCATGTGCTAGCTTTTGGGAAGTAACTGAAATGTTTCTGCAGATGATTTGCCTGGAAATTCAGCTCCTGTATTTATTTCAGTGTTGAATAATGAATTGCTCGAGGTGGCGGTTCTACAATAAGGGGGGTGGTGTGGTGTGGTGTGGTGTGGTGTGGTGTGGTGTGGTGTGGTGTGGTGTGGGGGGCAGGAGTGTCTAGACTTTCCTTCTGATTAAGAAATACAAATGATATAAATATGCAAATCGGAAACACCCCCAACCCTGCACGCTGGTACACACGCATGGCTAGCGCTGACAAATATCTACCTCAGAAGCTCTTAGGCTTTCAGCCGAAAAGCCACATGATCAATACGCCAATGTTTCACTGAATCCATTTCCTTGTTTATTAATATAATAATACAAAACTGCTGCAGTGGCAACCGTTCATATGTTGTCCAGTCTGAATTCCCCTGGCTGGATTATAATCATTAAAAAAAAATCATAACATTCCGTGTGACAAGACGTTACTGCGTAGAAACTTATTACGGAACACCTCCTACAATCACTTACAACGGCTGATTCATATCAGTTTCACAGATCAATGTGAGCTCCATCTACAATTAAAAGACAAACCACTCACTTGTCACGCTATGCTTATTACGACTACGCTTTTATGACTAAAATAATTATTAATTCAGTTCAATCGAAATTTATTTGTATACAGCTTTTAACAATGGACATTGTCTCAAAGCAGCTTTACAGAACATAAGAAATAGAATACAAGTTTATTATATAAAGATGTGTGTTTTATATAAACGTGTTTGTATTTCTCCCCAATGAGCAAGCCTGAGGTGACTGTGTCAAGGAAAAACTCCCTACGATGGAAGAGGAAGAAACCTTGAGAGGAACCAGACTCAAAAGGGAACCTCATCCTCATTTGGGTGACACTGGAGGGCGTGATTATAAATATAAATATATGCTAATTCAATATACGGTCCGATAAATGTTGTATTGATGAGGAGGTTGTTGTCCTCAAAGACCACATGGAGTTGGAAGCTCCTCCTAGAATGTCCAGATATTTCATGAAGCAGAGCCTAACTGGAGCTGGTACATCACTAGATGCCTCAGGATCCTCGCATGGTTGCGTGAGGTTCTTCTGTTAATACATACCCTTAACTTTAGTAACCAAACAGAAACACGACGTCTTGGTTCTTCGCCAGCATGCCTTGTGGGTAAAAGCCAAATGTCCTCATAAAATAAGTTTTAAGTAAAAAAAAAACAAAAAAACCATATAAAGACGTTTGGGTGGGTGGGTGGGTGGGTGGGTTGGTGGGGGTTACACTTTACTCTGTTAATAACAAGGCGGCAATTAATCAGTAATATCAAGAGTTGCTGATTTGAATTTAAAATAAAAAAGCACACACACACACACACACACACACACACTCATCTCTGTCAGCGCAGCCTGAAGAATGTCTGATGAGCTAATTAGCACAGGCGTTATTACAGAGTAGCACATGGGCATTTATTACAGATTGAAAGTGGCAGCCTCTCTCTTTCTAGCTCACATAAATATTTATTTGGTCTTTCTGGTGACAAGCCCTGATAAACAGTCTGCTGGGCTGATTAGAGCTTGTCAAATGATATTCAGCACAGAGCAAATTAGAATCAATAAATCCATGCAGTGGGAACAAAGAGATTGATTTTATACAGCACGTCTCCACAACATCTCTGTCTGTGTGTGTGTGTGTGTGGGCATGCAAGCGTGAGGAAACTGTTGTGGCACAGTAGCTGCCAGGGCATGGCACTGAAGAGAAGAGGGGCTGGTGGGGGGCATACACAATCCATTTGACATTGTGAACAGTTGCGTAATGACGGCGAGGTGGCAGGCGAGCAGGGAAAAGAGGAGAGAAAGCCAATTTATCTATTTAGACAGGGATGAAGGGACTTGTGTGTCCCAACACCTCCTCCCAAACGACTCCACGACTCTTCTCCCCAGCTCGGTCCTTTGGGACGGATTTTAATCACGCTGCGGCCGACGAAGCAGAAGTGTCCACAGTCTGCTGGAACAGGATGAGCCGGCTCTTGCCACATACACACAAACACACACACCAGGGATATAGTCCAAATATTTAGAATGGCTAATTGCACTAATCTGAGGATAGTTTTTGTGTTGTAGGAGAAAATTTGATTAATGCCAGGGTTCTATTTTTTTTTAGTAATGGAATTTGTTGAAACTAATCTACATTTATTGTGTAACTCTTTCATGTGATATTTGATGGTTTAATGACAGCATACAAATAATCACTCTGTATTTATTGCCCATACAGATGAAATGTAAAGGTTTTGGACAGGACTCTGCAGTGTTAGTTTGGTGATTTGTGTACTCAACTTTTCCCCAATCTAACAACTGAAACTGAACACTTCATGCTTAAGAGCCTCAAATCGAACATCTGAAATTCAGAATTTAGATTTTTACTATTTTTACAGTTTGTCATCTACTGTGCTCCATCAGAAGCAGCTTTCTGTCTTTGAATGCTTTTGCTCGAAAGTTGCCCAGATGCAGTTCTGAAAGTGAATCTGTAAATGAGGATTGATACAGATTTTAAATGATTTTACACCTACTTCATTTTGAAACTGTAAACTTTTGCTCTTTTGCAAATCACAGGATTTGAACCTGGCAGGTGCTGAACCTGGTATTATGATGTCAAGGTTCAACATACACACACACACACACATGCACACGTGAGCGCACACACTCACACACACACTCACACTCACACACATACACACACAGACAGAGACACAGACAGACAGTCACTGTTGACTGAATTTCAGAGGGAATAGGCTGACTTTAATATATGTATTACTGCAGCTTAAAAGGGTTAGAGACTCTGATTTCTCTGTGGCACTGTGTATGTTTGTTAGAGGTGTGAGCTTGTATTCAGTTTTCTGTAAGATGGCTGTGTGATGCGTGTGAAATATACACACCAGTTGTGTGTTTGGAGTTCCTCAGGGTTCCAGTCTAGTCCAGTAATAGTATCATGAAGCTCTGAACTGGACTCTGTACTATCTCTTACACTGATCGTAAGGCAAAAAGTGTGTGCGAGTGTGTGTGAGAGATACAGTGTGAGTGTGCTTCCTATTCTTTTTGAATTTGAGTCTTTACAGGTTTTCTCAAAAGCTTTGACATAAAACTGAAACCAAATCTATAAAAAGGAAAGATGGAAGGTCCTCACAAGGAAAGGACAGTAAGGAAGGTATGTGTGTGTGTGTGTGTGGGCTGAGAATATACTGATTGGTATAGATGTGCTAATTGATGTGATTGGATTGTCACCTTTCACATTGTGAGCACTGCAGTGAATCCTGAGACTCTCTACAGACCCATTACTGCCAGATCACAGGCCTGAGCTTCTCAGTCTGGTGCTACGTCTGTGTCTTTGCGTTTGACAGTAATTACAGTCCAATGTTATTGTTATCTTTGCTATTCCGCTGCTTTCGCTTTATCTACAAATAGCATTGAAAGCTTAGACTGAATCTTTCTTTCCTTTTTTTTTTTTTTTTTTTTTTTTTTTTTTTTTTTTTTAACATAAAGGGTAAGAAAATCAAAACGCCGGTCGCTGTGGTTGTACTGAAGGGATTTGCATCTTAAATTTTTCAGTGTGGATTAAAAAAAAAAAAGACATTTGAATGGATTAATTTCCATAGATTGTCCAAGGTGCAAATGTTATTCCTTTTCCAGCATATTGGTCAAACTCCTGATCGAATAAAATCAGACAAGGCCTGTGAATTTATTGATCAAAGTCTCACTGTGTCAAAGAAGCTCTTTGCCGTGGACCAACTCAAGGAAGTGCCAGCGCAGATAAAATGTGAAGAGAAGGATAAGATTTAAAGACATCTTGTGTCTTCAAAGCCACCAGCTTTGCTTTGAACTGGTTTTATTTTCTAGCTGCAGAGTGTAAGTGTGTGTGAGTTTGTGACAGCGTTTGAAAGGATTTTGTAAAATGCGAGTGATAAACCGTGACCGTCTTTATCACTGACACACGTTTTATTTGGTCTACACCAGTTGTGCTTTGTTGAGGAATAAAGCAAACATATCAGGAAATGTTGTATGTGATGGACAGACGTTAAGATTAAGGCCGTCAGCAGCTGCCTTTACAGAACTGTCGCTTTATTTAGCTCTGTGGTTAAAGTTCCTGCTACTAAACCTAAAACCAACAAAACCCCAAACAGGAAAAGTCATTCTGTGCATGATGATTGTCACTACTCAGGTCCAGGGGTGTGTTGGTTTTGTCTCTGAATGGCTTTGTCTTGTGCTGTCTGAGTGCTTCCTGTTAAATAAAAAGTCAGTCTGTGTACAACACCATACCTCCTGTTCTCCGTCACATTCATTCATCTAGAACGCTCCTTGTGTGAAGGCGATGCAACAGCCGCCTGTCAGGACGGACAATTGGACATACAGGCATCTGACAGCATGATTCATTTAATAGTGCATTAGTCACAATTAAGCAGGAGTTAAATCTGGCTAGGAAACAATTCATTATGTGAAAGTCAGGCCTAATAATGTGCTGCTGCTGTTTGTGTTTGTGTCTGAGAGAGAGAAGGAGAGAGAGATTGGCATTCCTGCCTCCTCATCCTCCTCTCTTGTTCTTTGTTAAATGAGTACATCAAGGTTTAGCTGACAAGGGAGGTGTGTGTGTGTGTGTTTGTGTGTGAGGGAGAGCGAGAGAGAGGCTTGCCTGTAGGGGGTAGTTATGGTACCTCATCTGTTTTCTATGGCCCTGATGTGTTCTCTGTGTGTGTGTGTGTGTGTGTGTGTGTGTGTGTGTGTGTGTGTGTGTGTGTGTGTGCGCTTGTCAGTAGATTAGCTGCCCCACCATGCTATGTAACAGTCTGGCTGACACCCTTGCTGGCTCTTATCACACACACACACACACACACGTGCGCACACACACAGAGCGTTGCTGTCTGCCAGGTGTTGCATCGAGGAGTTCAGCCCCTCCCCTTATGGCACAGGTCCTCCTGGGAACATGCTGGTGAAGATGGACACAGCAGAGAAGCACAGCTAACACAGATGACCTGACATTACCTCAGACTGATGCATATCTCTGTTTACTCGCGTGTTCCTCCGTTTATGTGGCTACATCGTCAGAACGAATAAAAGTCATAAGACTGATCCTTAATGTGTGCGTTTGCTAGGTTCTCTTTACTAAAGTTTATCTCTTTACAAATAAACACACTGATAAATACATGGATTTTTGGAAGCTCACTTTACTACATTTAAAATTTCGATGATCCCTGATGATCCAAAAACATAAAGGCAGGTTGTTTTAACTCCTTCCTTACTTCGGTTTGACTCTTAACTATACAGATTTCATGTTTTCTGTCTATCAGCTGATCCTTACTTCTGCTTGTGACTGGAAAACAGTTTTCTTCTTTTTCTTAAACAGGTCACTGTAGTACACATGCACGGTTTGTCTGCATCATAGATACATTTTTGCACTTACAGTTTGCCTTTGCTTGTGGAAATTTTAGATTTAATTGTAATTTGCTGTTAAACAAGGTCTTGGCAGTCAGCAAGGAGTTTTAAAGATCTGGGGTGAAAAATACAACCGTGGCAACCCCTTTTAATTAAGTGTCTTGTGTGCTGCTCTTCCACTTAACCTTTTTACAGATCCATTTTTTTTTTTTTACAACTAGGTACAGTAATAATTATACATATTCTCAATGGCTAAATATGTGCTGTTTAATGATTGTGTACCATAAATTGGCTTTTATCTGTCAAATAGTGACCTTTCTTTTAAATGTCAATCTAAAGAGGAAATAAGAATTTCAGTGGAATGTAGAACGATTAAAGTTCTGAATGGGGATTTATGAAGATTTACATTTGTTGAAGGCTAATAAATGGACGAGAAGCTACTGCTGGTCAAAAGGAAAAAAATCATCGTTTTAGAGCTAATGTCACTGCAGATGTCTGGAATAATTTTGGACTGAATCCAAACGAGAGCAGCGAACGAGAGAAGGGTGGCAAGGGCCATCTGCCATATTAGCAAATTATGGAAATGAGTCCAGTCTGTGCGATCGTTCTGAAATCTATGGTGTGAATACAGATTCATTTACAGTGTTATTTGTCTCTTTAGCGCTGTGTGTGTTTTAATCGAGGAAAGCAATTTAAATGGAAAAAAGTTTATTTTATTAGTTCATTATCCATCTCTTTGCTTGCAGTATTTACACACGACGCTTGGACAGGGTGCTTTAATTTGAGTGCTAAATCCTTTCTAAACTTGACATGAACCTTTTGTTTATTTTTTTCTCTGGTGTCTGCATTGCCTATGTACACATTATTGCTTTCTATGTGTGTTTGTGGGAGTGTATGTTTATCTGAATAGGAGAATGTTATAGGAGAATGAGAGAGCACAGGTGTACAGGAAGCCAAACGGTTACAGTCAGTAAACAGGTGCCCCACACACACACACACACACCTTGGAGAATTGTGGGTCAAAGATGACATCAGTGCTTTCTCCTTTTGTCTTTTTTTCTTTTTTTTTTTTTTTTTTTTTTTTTTTTTTTTTTTGTTTTTTTTTTTGCTATTAAAAGCTGATTATTTTACCCCAAAAGGATAAATACACATAAAAAAACCCATATCACATGATATCAGTGTATAGGTGTGTTGTATAATATTAATCTTGCTATAATTTTCCACTTTTCGTACTATATTTCTTATGACCTCTAAAACGGCTTCATAGACGATGTCCATTTGTTAAAAGCGCTATACAAAGAACATCGAATAAATGTAGTTGAACGTCCCTGTTGTCTCATTAAGGTGTTGATAGGAAAATCAGCTTTTTTGTGTGTGTGTGTGTGTGTGTGTGTGTGTGTGTGTGTGTGTATGGCAGCATATGGTTTTGTCATACTAACAGCACACTGTTTTTTCTTCTCAACAGCATTATAACAAAAACAGGTTTTGAGAGACTTCAGACAGTTTCATGCCACATGCAGTGGTGCACATGCATCAGTATGGAGAGCTGTGTGTCTGGAGAAGAGATTCTCTCTCTCTCTCTCTCGCTCTACCTCTCTCTCACTCTTGCTCTCACTCTCTCACTCTCTGTGGCTAAATGGTCTAGCTATTAATCAAATCAGTGGTTGCTCACTGCTGTCTCCTCCGGGACAGACAGCATATGCTGCAGCAATACTGAAACCAGAGTACTGCGGTGAGTTCCGTCCAGCAACCTCACGCTTGCACAATCCAGCATTTAGTGCTCTTTACGTGGCTCAGAAAGTCTTCAACTTCCAGGCGGACGCTTCTGGCTCGCAACGTGGATATAGAATTACGAGGACTGGAAATGATTAGATTTTAAAATTAAAAAAATAAATAAAAAAACGTTCTGCAACCCAACCAAGAAGAAGAGAAATCGAGCGCTCCGGTGGGTGAAAGATCTACGTGCTTGTGTGGAGCGAGACGGAATCTCAGACATTATTCATTTTCTGTGCTGTAACCAGAGGTCACCAGCTGGGGGACCACATTCCTGATGTAGACCCAGTAAAGTGTTTCAGTAGATCTGTAGTGCTGCAGATCAACAGGATGTAGTTCAGAGAATTTTTATTCTTTATTTAAAAAACAAACAAAAAAAATCATTAACCATTGCAGCTTTTCTAGCAGATCCAGCTGTTTGGGCTAATTGCAAGCTTTTATGTCATTTTTCTGACAGCACGTGGTAACTTAAAGCACTGCTACGAAACAAAACCAGAACAATGTAATGCAGAGAATGCAATATTATGAATAGTTAAACAGTAAAATGTACCTTGCAGGTGCACCACAGTGTTTAATGGAATATGTCTGGTACTGTACTAGTATAAAAATGTGGTTTAATTGTAGCCTCTTGTCTGATTAGCATGTTGGTGTATTTGATATGTCTCTAATTATCGCAAAGGCACCCGCACACTTTCTGTAACATTATCCGAGCATGTCATTTTAACAAGCTGCCCCTGAGTGCGTCCTGTAATGTCTGTGGTCGCTCAGGCCTCCCGCTTTTTCACGAGATTACTGCTGCCAGTTCTGCTTTAACACCATGAGCATTTTGCACCAACACAATGAATTAACAGGGCTAAAATTTCTTACTGTTCTCCAGCCCACTGTTGGACATGTGATTTAGAATATTTGATTTATGTGGATGGGGGAATTATATTCGGATTGGATGTGTTTTTGCTTCATAGTTGTGAAATCTAGAGCTGGCACTACACATAAATTGCCTAGAGCACAAGCCATGTGGCAGGAACTGAACACTGACCACATCCCAGCTCTCTTAAATGTACATATATGCTTGTGAGTGAGTGAGGTAGTGAGGGAGAGAGAGGGGGAGTGAGGGAGGGAGAGGGTGAGTGAGGGAGGGAGAGAGAGGGGGAGTGAGGGAGGGAGAGAGAGGGGGAGTGAGGGAGGGAGAGAGAGGGGGAGTGAGGGAGGGAGTGAGGGAGAGAGGGGGAGTGAGGGAGAGAGGGGGAGGGAGGGAGAGAGAGGGGGAGTGAGGGAGGGAGTGAGGGAGAGAGGGGGAGTGAGGGAGAGAGGGGGAGTGAGGGAGAGAGAGGGGGAGTGAGGGAGAGAGGGAGGGAGTGAGGGAGAGAGGGGGAGTGAGGGAGAGAGGGGGAGTGAGGGAGAGAGAGTGAGAGGGAGGGAGAGAGAGGGGTGAGGGAGAGAGAGGGGGAGTGAGGGAGAGAGAGAGAGGGAGAGAGAGGGAGAGAGAGGGAGGGAGAGAGAGGGAGGGAGAGGGGGAGTGAGGGAGGGGGAGTGAGGGAGGGGGAGTGAGGGAGAGAGAGAGTGAGGGAGAGGGAGAGGGAGAGGGAGGGAGAGGGAGAGGGAGGGAGAGGGGGAGTGAGGGAGGGGGAGTGAGGGAGAGAGAGAGTGAGGGAGAGGGAGAGGGAGTGAGAGGGAGAGAGAGTGAGAGGGAGAGAGAGTGAGGGGGAGAGAGTGAGAGAGGGAGGGAGAGAGAGCGTGAGAGGGTGAGGGACAGAGAGTGTAAGAGAGAGAGCACTTCTGTGTTGTAGAGATGGATAGATATTGGATGTTGAAACCGGAAAACCACGTAATTGATGGTGGGGAAATCTAGGCAGCGCAGTGTAATTTCATGAAGTCTCCATTTCCTCTGGAGATGAGAGGAAAGGACACCTTAACCCTGTAGTCTTCAGCACAACACTTTCATACTGTCGTCTTCACTGGCAATTATAATAAAAGATGACCACTTCAGCTGATCCTCTGCCTAACACACAATAAGCAGCGAGACTTGTGGACGTCTGGCCCTTCCCCTGAGAGCATAACGTGCCCTATCTGTCATGTCTCATTTAGACTTCACTAGATTTCCACCATCATGATATGCTAATGAGGAGCCAGGGAGTCGTGCTTTCATTGCATCACCGATCGCTCGCACTGTTTGAGTGTAGAAACTGTGCACCGAAAGCTGCCAAGTAAACTCCATGCTGACCGACGCTCAGTGGAGAAGCTGTACAGCTAAAACTCGTGTGGTTAGAGATGCACGGAGGAGGTGGAGGAGGAACACACGCCAGCATTGTTCAGTATAATGTTTACTGGCCACACCTTTAGTGTATCTGTGATTGCTCACAGGTTCAGGACAGAAGCCTCGGGTAATATTCACATCACTGACTGTGGCTTCCATGTTAACTTGAGCTGTGTTTAATTGAGCTGGCAATATACAGGTACAGAAGTGTGTGTGTGTGTCTGTGACAGACAGAGTCAATCTATAGTATATGCTTGTGCACTGCCCATATTGCTCAGATTTTAATGCAATTTCTCTTTTTTCAGGATTAAAGCTTTGTAGCAGGATTAACACACACACACACACACACACACACACACACTTTGAGTCTTCAAAGGATCTTCTGCATATTATCAGTGCATGTCAGGTTTATAGGATTATAGTGTGTGTATGTTTGTGTGTGTGAACCGTGTGTATAAAAGCAGTGATTTTCATATAAGAGCATTGAAATTCATGCATTAGCTTCCACGTCTATCCCAGTTTGTGTATCTGTGTGTTGGATAATATCGCTTTTGTCCGTTTGCATCCGCACTCATGATATCTCTCCTGTACAGACCGGACGGAGGGCGGGTGAGTAAGCATGAGCGTGACTGCGACATGGCTGTCATCACAGAATTTTCCTTAAGTAGCTGCCACAGCACGTGCCCCGTTTGTGCCGAGTCGTGCCAGAAGTCTCACTCACACGTTCTTGAACCGAATCCATCCGTTTGCTTGCGTATTTAAGCAGTCTGTTCACAGAGAGAGAGCATTATATAAAATCCCAAGCTGCTCAAACCTCTGAGTTTGAGGACACTTCCTCAATCTGTCCTTGAACACACACACCGAGAGAGAGTGTTCCTGAGTTTAGGATCTTTAGCTGATTGTCCTGGTTGTGAGACCACAGCTGAGCGAGGTTTGATCCTTACACCAGTCCAGAGCAATGAGAAGTGTGTGCTTGTCTACCGAGATTAAAACCGAGCAAGTGAAGGATAGCAAACTGCCCGACAATTTGCTCCTGTTGGTCCAGCACACGCCTGTAACAAGATAAAAAGGTTGAAGTTATGGCTGGAGCTGAGGTCTCATGTAGCTTGCTTGCAGAGCCAATTCGATATTATAAAATCTTATATTATTATAGGTTTGTAATTATTACCAAACCTGCCAGTGGATGAACCAGAGCAGAAGGTTTAAATCAGAGGGGAGCAGGTAGCATTTATGAGATATCGGGGTTTTTTTGGTGTTCTTATATACGAGTGTTCAGTATAGTGAACAGTAGCAGTGTGTCACAGAGGCTGTATGTCAGATGCTGCCGTGCCCACCACTGCCACAGAGAAGGTAATCTACTAACTAAAAATGTGACTATGGAAAGTTCTGTGTGTGTGTGTGTGTGTGTGTGTCAGTCAGTCAGAGAGAGAGACTGAGAGAGATTTTTATGGGGTGATGGGAAAGGGTGAATTTCTCTTGGGATGTTCAGGTGTCTGACTTTGTTCTATAAAGTGTGTGTGTGTGTGTGGGTGGGTGCGAGTGTTTGTGACAGCACTCTGAGGAGCTAGTTATCTGCCATGTGCGGTGCAGTTCCTAGTAGCTCTGTGCCCCAGGCATAGTAACCCTAACTAATTGAGCATCACCTGTGTGAGAGTGAGTGAGGGGGATGTGTGTGTGTGTGTGTGTGTGTGTGTGTGTGTGTGTGTGTGTGCAACACAAGACAGAGACACACCATGGAGATTTAAAATAAGAAAGAGACAGAGAGAGATACTGTATAAGTTATTAGTGGGCTTGCTGCTGAGCTGAAGGTGCCATTATAAGCTAGAAATGCCACAGGGAATGAAGTACTTCAGAACTTTGAGGTCTGTGGTGTTAGTGATGTAATAAATACTTTTTATATTGCCTGTAAGTGCTGGTGTGAGTGTCCAAGAGAGTGAGGGAGTTCTAGTGCTCGGTAAGCCTGCAGTCGTATGAGGCTTGGCTAGCAGTAGTGTGGCTTTATACAAACAATGAGCTCATCTTCAGTCTGGGACGAATTCAGACAGCTGAAGCAGGTTTTTATTTATTTATTTATTAATTATTATTTTTTTTTTTTTTTATCATTATTATGATTATTATTTTTTGTCCATTAGAACAACAGCAATTAACTACTTAAAGGTGTGGCTGGAAATAGGCTAAAAAACACACAGGGACAACTGAGTAGCCTTCTGTTTTGGTTTAAATAAATGTTGTTCTATTTAATTTCTTGACAAAAAATTGATTTATGACACAAAAGAGAAAAACTAATGCATTCATAGTGTAATGACACGATTAGAATATTTTTATATTGCGATAATAAGTTTGTCATTGTGCCGTAAATCTGTGTTCAGGTTGAGAATTAAAACAGAACAAACTATTTGTGATGTTTTTTTAAGCATCACAGATAAACTGAAATGTCATTGTAGTGTTTTTTTTTGGTAATATTTCTATTAATCAGGCATTAGAGACCCATCAATGCCACAATAATGCCAAAGCCCAGAGCTGATTATTGACTCGGTCATGCTTCCTTCTCTCTTTTCTCTTGTGACCGAGCTCATGGCTGGAATTTAGCGAGGTGGTTTAATGTTTATATTGTCACTGTTGAACGCCCTTCACACACAGGTTTAGCTCATTAGCGCATTATTTACAGTTCGGTTTAAAGGCCGTGCAATTCCTGCACATGACAGGTTCAAGGACAAGCTGTTCGAGTCCTCCTTTTGCCTCCTCCATCTGTCTGCCTGTGTGCATGTGCGAACGTGTGTGTATGTGTGTGTGTGTGTGCACGCGCAGAATAGAGAGTACTGATAACATATCTATGTACTGACCTTGTTGCAACCCTGTCTCTTTTCTTTCTGGCTTCTAGACGAAACCTCACCAAGCTGTCACTCATCTTCAGCCACATGCTGGCCGAGATTAAGGCCATCTTCCCTGAAGGCCAGTTTCAGGGAGACACGTTTCGCATCACCAAGGCAGACGCAGCCGAGTTCTGGAGAAGGTTTTTCAGTGAAAAGTAAGTCACTGTTAATAGAGACAAATTATATGTTACATTATTTACAGATATAAGTGTGTATGTTGTGAGCAATTCCTCAGGAGTCATACACACACTGTATTATCTGCAGCAACTTTTTTTTAGAAATATTTGCATGTACACTAACAAGCTTTTCAGTTTGAGAAGCTGAGATGATCCATCATTAGTGCACCAGTTAATAAAACACACACACACATACACACAGACAGACACACACATACATATACACACAGACAGACACACGGACGGACACACACGTACACAAACGGACGGACACACACACACACACACACACAGTAGCCTGTTTCTGAGAAGCTTTACGTTTGTTTCTTAAAAAACATTGTAGATATTTTCATTAAAGCTCAAACAAACGTTTCCTCACAGAAAACATCACCATATCAGGTTATATTGAGCCTCCACATAAAACATGTTACAATAGCATCTGACCAATCAGACTGGAGAATTCAACAGAGCTTTGGTTTTAAAATCATTCTAAATGATTGGAAATAAACATCATATTCACTCAGCAAAGTGAAACAATAAAGCATAACACAATCCCAAAGCAGTGTCCTTTATGTTTGTGCATCTTTGTAATAATATGTAATGTCGGATGTCCCCCACTGTTCGGGTCTCTTCTGTTATTTCAGGCTGCAGTGTGATGAGAAATCAAACATCTATCATCCAGCAGCAGCTTTTGAGGAACTAAACCTTTTTAGAACTGTTAAATTCCTCAGAAGTTTGCAGAAACTTTAGAAATGTGAGGCATGGTTAAAGGTTATGTACACTGGACAAGGGCACATAATGTCAGAGACCGTGTCAGACAAGAACCTTTTAGAACCTTTCAAGAACCTTTAAAACTGGCTGTACAAAAAACTGGAAAGATCAGGAGTAATGAGATCAAATAAGAGATCTGTTCATGATTCTGTAAAGTTCACCAAAGGGTTCGTGAAAGCTGTGCACAGTTTGATGCTCTTTATCACCTGCCTGTGAGCTCATGTGTATGGGAGTGAGAAGTTCGATTCAGAGACTCAGGTTTTACATACAGCTGCAGAGCTAGCGATCACAATAAAGCTGTTTATGAGTAGTGTGTGTACTGTGTGCACATGGTGTGATTGGGGTATGTGTAATGT